>NW_007252783.1:344385-404546 GCF_000164805.1 Carlito syrichta | reverse complement strand
GTCCGGAACGGAGACCCCACGCCGTCGCCCCCGGGCTTCGCGCCCGCGTGAAAGGGTTTTCGGTGTTTGCGCATCTAGAGTCGGGGTCTCGGTCGCCCGTGCTGGAGGGCGTTGGCAGGCCCCTCTGCCCCAGCCTCCTGAGTGGCTGGACGAGGCCCCACGCCCGGCTCATTGTCACCATCCTCATTATTTAGGTCTCGCTCCGCCGCCCAGGCTGGTCTCCAACGTTGGGGGCTCAAGCGATCCTCCCGCCTTGGCCGCCCCAAGAGCTGGGATTGCGGGCATGAGCCACGGCGCCTGGCTGAAAGGATTTTTAAGACGTATTTTAGAAGGTCAACATTTTCTGCTGTCGCTCTACTGACAGGCCAAACAGCAAGAAAGCCCTGGAGAGAAATCTTCAAATGCTGGTGTGTCGTTATCCGGCCAAGATCCAAATTGAGTTTAGAATTGTTTAAATTTGCCAGATAAACAGGATTGGTGGATCAGTACCGGTAAATGTAGAAACCAGTGGTAAAGAGGGACGTTCTTGTGTCTAGAGCCCCACAGAAAAGAACAAATGAAAGCCCGCCTCTTTACCCCCAGTTGAAGTAACATGATCATCAATTCCAGAGAAAATCAGTGTCATTTCTTTTTTTTTTTTTTTTTGAGTTGGACTCTGTCGCCCAGACTGGAGGGCAGTGGCCGCTCCCGGCCACCGCAGCCTCGACCTGCTGGGCCCCAGCGATCCTTCCGCCTCCGCCTTCCGAGTAGCTGGAACTACAGGCGCGCGCTACCACGCCCGGCTGATTTTGTGATTTGTTGTAGAGATGAGGTCTCGCCAAGTTGCCCAGGCGGGTCTCAAACCCACGGGCTCAGGCAATCCACTCACCTCAGCCTCCCAAAGCGTGGGATTACAGGCTGAGCCACCGAGCCCGGCATTAGTGTCATTTCTAAAGTGGAGAATCTCAGGACTGGGGAAGGAGTGTTAGACTGTAGCTTGAAGACCACACTAATTCAGAGAAATAGTCATAATTATTCCAGAACAGGGAAAACCAGCATTTTCCCTCCATCCTGATTTGTAGAGGCACACCGGATGAATTGGAGTGAGCTGCCTTGGCCAGGTATGGTGGCCACTTAAAGACCAATGCATTTTGTCAGAGCCAACCACAGGAAAGATAATTTATGAAACAAAACAGGCAGTGCTGTTCCCTCTGGCAAGCCTGGTGTCCTGTATCCATTGGAGAACCCACGAAGTACGAAGGCATGCATGGCTTTTAAGACACGCAAGAGATTCATATTAAAACTCTGTTTAGGGACAGAAGCATGATATTAGATGAGCTGCCTGATAGTACAACTAGAAAAACTGTAACTCTATTGCTTATTTATCTTGCATGTTGCTCTGCTTTGCTATGGAAAAAAAAGTTTTATGATCAAACTTACTGAAGTTTGATATGTTAGAGCTTTATTTTTTCTATTTATTATATCGAATAATTGGTTTTCAGTGTCCTTGTTGCAGATGTTTGAATACTGTGAGCATGGGATTTTTCAATTACACCCTCAGGAAAAGTAATAAAAATCAGAGTGAGAGAAAGCGTTGTGTATAATAGTAGACTTTCAGATTTTGTTGTTATAGGCTTAGCAGGGTGGTGGGGGGAGGGGTGGGTTTTCTTTGCCTTAAGTGGAATAAATACTTAGACACTTGAAGTGGATTTAAATTTTGAAAATTATTATTAATTAACTTTTCTCTTTGTCTTTGCATTTGCCTTCCCAGATGTTCCAGCCTATCATTTTACTTATTCTCATTCTTGTATTATTTTCATCACTTTCTTACACAACAATATTTAAACTTGTCTTCCTTTTTACATTGTTTTTTGTACTGTAAATCTTTCATCATTTACCATTCATTGTAGTATTTTCAGTTTGTTTATTTTGTTCACCCCTCAAGACAAGAAGTAAAAGAAGTATAATTTCTGTAGTAACCAATGCTATAAAAACACTGAAGACTACTTATTCCTTTAAGAAGACACAGCTCATCTTACCACCATCAAATTCAATAAGAAGCCCAGGCACTAAAATATTTCAGGTAAGGAAGTTAAGTATGACTTTTTAAAAAAATAAGCTATTTTAATTTTTTGCTTCCTTTTTTACATCTTGGTTTGTGCCCTTCTTGATAAATAATTGACATGTTGAATATCTCTCATTATCATTTCTCAGTGGCTGACTATTATGATAATTCAAAGGATGGACATTCACAAGTTGGTCATGTTTCCAAAAATTATGTCGATTTATGAAGTATCTGTGCTAGGTTGCATCAGACTGACAAGATAATTTTGATATCCAGGAAATATCTGTGACAAATATGATAAATAAATGGAATGTGACTCTCACGGAAATTAAGTAACGTGTTGAAATCTTTATGTGTTTTGTCTAGAGATGTACTTGAAAGCATGAGAGTGCATTGAGTCTTAGTTCATTAGAAAGTAATTTCCCCCTATCCTCCTGTACTTGACTGGCTTCCCACCCAACAGCCATTTCTGTTTTTACTTCATATACTTGGAGTCATGTCCTGCTAATCGAACTTGTTGCCCCGGAGTCCCTTTCTCTGTAATAGCTTCCTTCCCAAGTGGGAAATATGTGATATACAAGAGGGAATGAAAAAAAAAACCTGAAATTATTTTTTGGAGGGTGGGCCCCCTCTACGATAGACTTGCCCCGCTAAGTAAGTGTTCTAGGAACCATCAGCGCACCAGCTAGCGTTGTTGTGAAAGACTGCATTCTACTTCAGTGGATTTTTTTTTTTGATTGTTTCAACATATTTGCTATCTCATGATGCGTGATTTATACAAGTGCACCTGCCCACACCGTGCCGCGTGTTCAGCAATTTTTGACCCAAACCAGCATGATGCCCTGTGCTCCTCCCTCCCTATTTACCTGATCTCACCCTGAGCACCTTTTTTTTCTCCCTTGGATGAAAAAATAGTCCTCAAAGGGCAAAACGTTTTGCCTGTGTGGAAGAGGTGAAACAAAAAATGGCAGAAACACTAAAAGGCATCAAAATCGATGAGTTCAAAAACTTTTGAGCAGTGGAAAAGCATCTCAATAGGTGAATTACCTCACATGGAGAGTACTTTGAAGGTGGCTGAAGTTTGAGCATGTAAGAATAAATACACAATTTTTATAAATAAATTATGGGATTTGGGGTATTTCCCCTTGTAAATGGTGTGTGAATTGTTTTCCGTAGGGAAAATAAAAATTATTCTTGAGACTCTCATTAAATTACAATCCAAGGCCAGTGGCGTGGTTTCCTTGGGAGGTGTTTTGAAGTATAAACTTACTTTGGTGAACCTGTGTATCCCCCGATCCCCTTATACCTAAAGTGCTTGGACAGACTCCTTGTACCCAAAGGCCCAATTCTGCCCGTCTCTTCAGTGGTTTACCCAGTGACACTCAAGATCCAGAAATTCCAGCAGTTGTTGAAGTCACATACTTGTTAGGACTCAGGCTGGTTGTCACATGCTTGTCAGTACTCACAGGTTGGTTTTGGATGTGAAAATATGTGGTAAAGTATCCGTTGCCTCAGAAAAAAGAATAACATGTGGAAAAGCTTTGCTCTGCCACAAAAGTTGCTACTGGTGATGGCCTTTTGAATCCCAGGAATTTAACTTGTAACAGACTATGATTTGTTTATAACCTCATTCCTGCTACATCCATTTGCCTTTGAGTATAAATTGGAAAAAAAAAAAAAAGCAAAACAACCCCAAAACTCCACAATGATCCAAAAGTTCAATTTAAAATAACTGTTCTTACTCTCCATAGTCTTGGCTTTTTTGTTTGTTTTTTGACAGGGGGAGGAGGGGCCTAGAGTGAGGAGTGATTCACTCACAGATACCTCTGACTTTTCATTTAAGAGAATCAAATGGCTAGGAAGAACTTTATTATAAAGCAAATTAAATACAATAAATTCTATCCATTATTATTATTAAAGTGTTTCCTTAAAAAAATTTCATCTTAGGGATAAAAACCACCTTAAAAATCCAATGTTTTTTTTAGGTTTGATAAGTCTCCAGTTCATCATCTCAAAGACGAGTAAATATTTGAGGGCTGAAATTGATCTTAAATTTCTGTTTCCTTTGGAGTCAGATACATCCAGTCAAGCAGTGGTTTTCAGACACCTACAGAACATTTGGAAGTTACAGGTTATCACAGTTACTGAGAAGCTTTCTGGCATTTAGAGATAAAGCGTCAGAACTTCAAAGTTACTGTAATCCCTCATTGCAAATAATTATTTTGACCAAATTGCTGATATTGTCTTTAAGGGAAAACATAGCATACAGTGTGTTCACTTCAGAAGCATCATGAATATTCACTACCCTGGGTGGCTTTAAGAAACTGGCTTGAGAATTTTAGTTTTTTTTATCATGAGAAGAATCAGGAACTAACTAACTAGATCAGTAGTTCCCAAACCTAGCTACACATCAGAATTTCTGGAATTTTTTTTTAGTTGGGGCCTGATCCCACACTAACTGAAACTAAATGTCATGGACCTAGGTATTTGCATTCTATAAAAGCTCCTCAAACCACTGCTTTTACATATGTGAACTATCTAAAATCCTCACACACATTCTATATAGCCCCGACAAGATTACAGTAAACCATGTGACATGAGGATATAGGATCGTCAGTTGTCTAGGTTTGAGGAAACCTTAAAGATCTAGCCATTTGGTGAATGTCTGAATCCCCTCTGAAGCAGTTTCACTCGCTCGTTGCACAGCCTTGCCAGAAGACCTCTTTCACACTGGTGGTGGTGTTGAAAACAGGTTCTCAAAACCAACAAAATCAAAGACAAATAGGAATGATATATAACACAATAGAGAACCATGGTGAATAGTGTGTGGGTACAGGTGTTTGTCTCTTCACGTAGAGACACAGGCACGTATGCACACTGAATTCAAGCCTCAAGATGATCCCACAATGATCTAACATGCTGTTACAATAAAATCCTTAGGCATTCTTAGGTGGAATGACACCATAAGTAAAGGCAGGGGTGGCACAAATACCTCAGTGATAACTTGTGACCCAAATAAGGAAGGAGGGTGTGTCTGAGCTAACTAAAACACCAGCTATTCTTTGGATCTCTTTTTGGGAACTGTGTTCATTCTGGCAACAGGGATATGGGTTTTACCCATGAACCCCTAAGGCATTGATTTGGTGGAAGAATTTCTTGAGAATCTTTTTTTTTTTTTTTGAGTTAGCGTCTCACTCCATTGCCCAGACTGGAGTGCAGTGGCCGCTCCCGGCCACCGCAGCCTCCACCCGCTGTGCTCCGGCGATCCTTCCGCCTCAGCCTTCCAAGTAGCTGGAATTACAGGTGCATGCTACCATGCCCGGCTCATTTTTGATTTATTGTAGAGATGAAGTCTCGCCAAGTTGCCCAGGTGGGTCTCGAACCCGCGGGTTCAGGCAGTCCACTCACCTCAGCCTCCCAAAGGCGCGGGATTACAGGCTGAGCCACCGAGCCCGGCTTCATGAGAATCTTAAATTCTATTAGGCCCTCCATGTATGCACCTCCTGTAATATTTTACAGAAGGGTGAAATAGGAGTGTTTCGACTGCTGCTCACAGGTTCTAAGGGATTTGGGATCACTCCGACAGTCCCCCTGAAGTTAGTGAGGCAATCTTATTAAGACAAATAGGAATGATAGATAACAGAATAGAGAACCATGGTGAATAGTGTGTGGGTACAGGTGTTTGTCTGAATTCAAACACAGCTAAATACAGGAAATAACAGCTGAATCCCAGGAAGGCTCTTTCCTGCTCTGCCCTCCACTGCATAACCAGCATCCCTGTTGTGCCTGTATGTACACCCACCCCTCCATCACACTGAGGTATGTAATGAGAAATCTGTCCAGGGTCAGGGCATTCTGACTTGCTTGTATTTCAGGGGACACACAGAGGCCAGTGAGTCAAGCAAACTGCCAGCAGGCATGAAGTGTCCTTTTTCCTTGGACTTCTCACCCCGTATGTGGGGGGCTTCTCTTTCTTACAGCACAGAACCTAGGCTTGGGAAGATATGTTAACAGAAATGATGGCCAATCCCCAGCATCTCCTTGTCTTCCCTTTGATCCTGTTGCTTACGTTATTTTGTTGTATTCGGCTAGTTCCGAAAGAGAAATACCCAGGCTTCTTTGTTCACCAAGAAAGCAAAGCCCCACCCAATTATTAAAACAAGGGACCTTCTCTTGTTTGCACTTTTGGAGCTGTGCTATTTAAACATCACACTGAAACAACTCAAAAGAGCAAACCTGATTGTAGAAAATACCCTTGCATGCACATTCGTGGCCATAGGAAGAAGTGTCTTTGTTAATTTGGCCTAGATGTAAGAAAAAAGGAATTCAGTTGGCTATTTTTAAGCATAACTGACTAAACTCATAAAACAAGGAAAATTCAGTGCTGAGCCTGGAATGTGTATTGGCCAGCATTCTCCAGTCTTCACTTCAGTTTGGTGACAGAATAGGATGTGGTTATTTCATCAGCTGCCAGCGAGGCTTGGAATGCCAATTTGGTAGCCCAGCCTTAACTCCAAATTTTCACATGCTGTCTACATTCTCACAGAATCACAGCCCAGTTCATCTGGTAGAGACATGCTTTGGGTCAGATGTTGTGATTGAATGTAGAGATGGAAGAGAAAGTGGTGGAAGACAGAATCAGAAAGTGGGAAAAATTGACAGTTTATTAAACCATCACGATCTGGTACAGTTCAAAGACAGTATGCAGGAACACATGTTTTGATTGCGTTTTTAATTTTGGTAGGTGAAGTGATTATGATATACACAGCCTACTTGTGTAGTTTCAGAAGGAAACTTATCCAGAGTAAGAATGATTCATGTTCTAAGCATGGCAGGAAAACCTTTGTGCTACAGTAATAAAGGTAGTAACATCTTAAATGCTTCTATGCAGTACTTTTGTGTTGATGAGTTGAGAAAGGAGGATATAGTGGTGGCTGTATGCTAGCCATTTTGAAAATGTATGTAAAAATCATAGCATCTCTAAAGGTCCCGTCCATGTAACTTAATAAATTTTCATCCATGCCTTCTCTGCTTAAAGATATATGTTTACTGACAATTTTAATCTGTGGATGTCCAGGTGAAGTTGTGGATAGTTTCTAAACATTTCAGGAGCACCTTTTGAGTAGATTACTGTTACAACTCACTTGAGAAAAGAATAAAAGTAGCAAATGTAACACTTTCCCTTTAGAAATAAGGAGAAACCTCAGAAGTATCCATGTTGCACTGCCCACTGTTAAGCCTGGCTGTGTTGTCCAAAAAGACCCTTCTTATCTTACGTTGTAGATATTTATGTTTAATAAACTTAAAACTATTGACATTTTCTAATTTTTTAATTTCATTGTTACCATTATAAAAAGTTTTTTTAGTTCAAAATTGTATGTTTCTGCAGCTTTTTCAAAATTTTTAAAAACAGGATACCAACAAAACCCAACATCTGTAGATAAAATTGCAAAAATTTACTATAACATAAGAAAACATAATCAGTGGTTTTTAACAATTAGCCTTGTAAAAAATGTTCATATAATTTTATTGGTTTGTGCATCAATGTTGTCTAACCCAAATTCCTACTTGCGGTATTTCAAATGCAGATCGTAGAATTTTGCTTTTGTTTTGATTATTTTTCATTTAGCTTATCAGTTCAGTTTTAGGTATATTAAATACATAATTTAAAATGATTTTTATTTTGTACCCAAATAAATATCAAATAGTAAAGTGGAAAGCACGTTAATTTAAAAACTAGAACCTTCCAGGAGAGTTTAGAACATCAACTCATTTAACTAGGTAGCAAGCCACCTTGAGGTATTCAGGAATGGTGCAATTTCTTGACTATTTGAAGCACTTCAGCATCTTGCATACTCAAGAGATGAAGCTCTGGAAATTACTGATTCTGAAAAAGTATGCTTTGCATATGTATTTACTGTAGTCTCTTCTAAGTGATTTAAGTTAGCTGTCTATGTTAAGAAGCAAGATGCAAAAGTGACTATTGACACCTGAGAACAACATCATTCTTTTCTGAGGTTGTCCAGCATGATAAGCCTTTAAAAACAGAAAGTTCATGTCAAAAGTACCTGCCCTAATCTGTGCATTCAAATATTAAGAGTGTCTGAGCGACAGAGATTTAGTAAGGGAAGAGAATTTGAGCCTTTTGTTTTTAATACCTCGTACCGTCTTTTATTTCTTAATGTCAGAAAACTCAGTTTAGTTTCAGTTTAGCGTTCCCTTCCTTCTTTTTCATGATCAGTTTTTTCACGGTCTATGTTATTCCCTTTGTATCATTAATTCCTGGACATATAAAATAGAGTTAGATGGATGGGCAGAGGAGGAAATAGAGAGCTGTCTTTAATGGGAACAAAGTTTCAGTTATGTAAGACAGATAAGTTCTAGAGATATGTTCAACATAGAGCCTATACTTAGAAATACTTTATTGTGCATTTAGAAATTTTGTTAAGACCAAGTGCAGTGGTTCATACTTGTAATCCCAGCACTTTGGGAGGCTGAGGCGGGAGGATCACTTGAACCCAGGAGTTCAAGACCAACCTGGGCAACATAGCAAGACCTCATCTCTACAAAAAAATTAGCTGAACGTGGCGACACATGCCTATAGTCCCAGCTACTCAGGAGGCTGAGACAAGAGGATCACTTGAGCCCAGAAAGTTAAGGCTGTGGTAAGCCATGATCATGCTACTGCACTCCAGCCTGGGTGACAGAGTGAGACTTTGACTCAAAAAACAAACAAACAAAACAAACAAAAACAAAGAAAGAAAAAAGAATTTTTTCTAAAGGTTGACTTAATGCTACATGTTTTTACAAGAAACAAGAAAACAAATCCACAAAAGGGCATAAGAAACTTTTAAGAGAGCATGAGAAACTTTTGGAAGTAATAAATATTACCTTGATTGGGGTGATGGCTTAATGACTATATGCACATATCCAAAAAGCCATCAAATTGTATACATTAAAAATGTACACTTATGTGTACATCTATTATACATCAATACATTTATTTTTTAAGTATTTTGAAAAATAGAGTTAGTCTTCTTTAATAGAACATTGTATGTGTTGGCCTAGATCAGTCATTTAGAACTTTATAGGAGCAGTTTCAACATGACAAGTCACCAAAATTAATTTATTCCAGATTGTAGGTCCCAGGACTCCGAGCACCCTTGCCTGAAAGGCAATGTGTGTCTGCTGAAGCCGCAGGGCCACTGCACAGAGGGCCGTAGCATTTGTCCAACATATTAGATTCCATCTAGTGGAAAAAGCCACCGTGAAGCAGCCAAAGGGAGGTAGTTGAGGAAAAGGGAAATAGTTGAGGAAAACCCTGGACCTCACAGGTCTTGTGGTGTGAAAACTCTCCAGGACTGGAAACTCATGTCTCTACTCCTGACTTTAGAGGGAATATAATCGACTCAGAAATAGCTATGTGTTTGAAGATAACTGATACTTGTAGAAAGTGAGTGGATTCCAAATAGTAGGGTGGACTAAAAATAGTTAGGTAAGAGAGTAAGGTTATAGAAATCTTATTGTGCAAAATGTATCAATAGCTTCAACAAGAATAGAATACAACGTAAGGACTGGGCACAGGCGCTGTTGGGGATATACTGAGTACCTACTGCTTCCTTCCTGCGTTTGAATATCTTTCGCCCTACATGATACCATCATTTTGCGATTCTGTTCTTATCCCCTTTTTTCTTTATGGATTTTTGAGGTGTTCATGGGCAAATCACCCATCAAGGTTCGTGTTTATAGGCTCATGTGGACTTATAGACCCTCCACCAGAAGAATGGGTCTGACTGGCTCTGCAGAAGACCTCTGACTAGAGTGAGTCTACAGCCTGCACTGAAGTGTGTTGCTGGGCCTCCCTGTCTGTACTCTCATCTTCAGACGCTTTCCTCTAGCCTCCTCACACGGTGGTGCCATATTTCTTTTCCCCTGAAGGTGGGGCGCTCAAAATCTAGTGCCCATTCCTGCAGTTCCCCATTCGGATCTTCTCACCCTTTCCCCAGTCCATGACTCATGAATGAAACAAACGACTTTCCTGAGCTCTAATCAAAGCTTTAGTTTAATTTTTCTACATGCTACCTGTTTCTTTGTGCACCAAGGGGTGACTAGCCAATAATCACTTTCTCCATCAGTGGTATTCTAGTGGACAGTTACTGGAAACATAATGCCGTCACCCAGTGGTGATAACTGTAACATTTCTGGTAGAAGATATAAGTGGACTAATAACTCCCTGGGGAAATAGGGAGTAATTCCTGTGTCCTTCAAATCATACTTTCTACATGGCCTCTCAGAACAGGACTTTGCTGCTGGAACATCCTAGCAGAGAGAAGTGACTCAGCGCGGCCCTCTTGTGGTGGACAGGCAGTCCCAGGGCTCTTGCCTGGAAACTAAATAAGAGCCCTACAAAGGTCCTTTTATTATTTTGATTTTATTGTCATCATTATCAACATCTCCCAAGTCAAGAATCTGCAAATAATGCAATGAGCTGTTAAAAAACAAATTTGAGAAATGTGAGCAAGGTCTGTCTCTAGTTTTAAAATAGTCCACACGTCTCAAATGTGTTATTGTTTTGTTCAGAATTTGAACCAATTCTTAAATAGAACAGATAGTTCAAAACTGTTTCTTCTGAATATTTCTGCCATCTGGAATGCCTGCACATAAGCCCCATGACGGATCTGCTTGGCTAAAAAAGCTGTTGACATGTCACCAGCATTCAGAGTAGCAGAGAGAGCCAGCATTCCATGATTCTAGGGAAAAACATCCAGCTCTGGGAAAACAGTGCATTAGCTGGAACACAGTACTCTAAATGCGTAACTTCCATGGATAATAAGTACTCCGTGTGTGACCTTCATCATCTTATGCCCCAAAACGGTGTCTTAAGAGACTCTATATTTATTAACACACAATTGAACTCCTGCCATTCTGGGATTCAACACAGGACCAAATTTGATGGAATCATCTGTGGACCTTTATAAAAATTAAAAAGCCTGGAGAAAATTAGATATCTTGCCACTGGATAATCTGATTCAAAAGGCTGGAGGGGGAAGTTCCAGCTTATTATTCTCTGAGTGATTTCAGTGTACAGCTAGGGCTCAGAATAACACTTAACTGTGATCCCCTTGGTGGAATGTCATGGATACTCCTAGGAGAGGCTCACCAAATTTGTCTCTAAATTTATTTCAAAGCAGTGGGCTATTAAGGATGTGACCAGGCACACTTCGTGTCACATTTCAGGGACTCTTCGGAGTTGACTGAGATTGTTGAAGACAAGAATTTGTTCTATTCTTTGACTCCTGTTAGACTGACCTGGAACAGACTTGGTGCACACAAATATTTGTTAAATGGAATGTGAACTGAAGTACTCAAGACCTCTCCTTAGGAACTGAAGATAATTTAAGATTCAAGAGGTCTGCAAAGCAACTGAGATCCTTTATATTATAGGACTTTGGAAAGTGCAGTCGTCAGGCATTATTTCAGGAGGAAGGAGTACTTAAAATGTCACCTAAAATAACCTCTGAACTTTAATATGCATAAGAATGAGTTTAGTTTTTCAGAAGGTATTTTCTTTTCCGATTGTTTTCATCTCCTTTCCAATAAAAATAGAAACAGAATACCCCTTTTACCATTAATTATGTTTAAAGCAATGTCTAAAAAATGATACAAGGTAGAAATCAGAAGCCATCCAGTCTTATGACAACTAGGTTTGTCATAGCATAAAGAGAGTAGGCTGGGTGCAGTGGCTAATACCTGTAATCCTAACACTTTGGGAGGCTGAAGTGTAAGATCTTAAGAGGCCTCTAGTTTGAGACCAATGTGGACAACATATTAAGACTCCCATCTCTACAAAAAAGAAAAAACAGCCAAGCATGGTGATGTAGTTCCAGCTACTCAGGTGGCTGAGGCAGGAGAATAGCTTGAGCCCAGGAGTTTGAGGCTGCAGTGATCTGTGATCACCGCACTCCAGCTTGGGTGACAGAGTAAGACCCCATTCTCTAAAAAATAAAACAAAAAGAAGAGAGCAAATCAAAATGAGATCAATATGTATTGGCATGGTTAAGTCCATGGTGCCTTTTATCTTTAGATTTTTTGTTAACTACTAAGTTAAATCCTTTTACCTTTTAATCCAAAATTGCACTAGCTGAGGACACCAACCTCTTTAGATAGCCATCAAGATAAATACTGGCTGTATGACTCTTAGGTCATATTGGGGAGGTAGATGAGCATTTTTCTCATTTGTAGGCAGAAGAAGACCAAATTTAAAATTTGACATGGCAAGAAATCAACTTCCCACCTCCTCTCACAGTCAACACTTTTATCCCTGGGTTCAATTTTCCTCCCTTGATCTCTTTGGAATTTTACACTTCAAGGCACTCCACCAGGAATGAGAAGACCTGGATTCTATTCTTGGTGTGGCTAGTAATTGACTTTGTGACCTTGAGCAGACGACTTACCATCAGGGCCTCTTCCCTCGCTGTAAAAGAACCTCGCTGAGGTTCTTTCTGACTGTAAAATCCTGAAAGTCTGGAAACACCTGCCAGTGACATTTATGCATTCCGTCTTCTTCTTTCACGCTTTCCAAAATGTTTTCATTTATGGCTTAATTTTATTGTTAATGTCGATATTTTCAAATCCTTTTTAAAATTTTCCTTCTCGTCTCTTGACAGCAGCCAGTGTTTCTATATTTATTTTCTACTACATTTATTTTATATATTTTTTTTACATGTTATACATTGAAATGGGATTAGTTTGTCATCAGATATGAATTTTGTCATTCTTCCCAAAATGTAGAGCAATAATTTGGGTAAATTTCATATTTGAAAATTTAAATGTTCACAACAAATTGCATTGCACAACCAATTGCATTTTTTTCATAAGATTTTTAGTCATTCTAACACCTGCTTGAAAATGTGAGGCTGTTCAAGATGTCTGACTATCACTGTAGGGCTGAGTATACCAGCATCAGTCTTTTTTATTTTTATTTTTTGAGTTGGAGTCTCACTCCATCACCAGGCTGGAGTGCAGTGGCAGGCTCATGGCCACCCCAGTGTCGGCCAGCTGGGCTCCGGTGACCCTTCCGCCTCAGCCTTCCAAGGAGCCAGAACTACAGGCATGCAACCACACCTGGCTAATGTTTGATATTGTATAGACGAGGTCTCGCGAAGTTGCCCAGGCTGGCCTATGGGTCTAGAACCCGTGGGCTCAGGCAATCCACTCACCCCTGTCTCCCAAAGTGCTGGGATTACATACAGGCTGAGCTACCAAGCCCAGCCAGTCTCAGTCTTTCTTTTCTTTTCTTTTTTTTTTGAGTTGGAGTCTCACTCTGTGGCCCAGGCTGGGGTGCAGTTGACCTGCTGGGCTCCGGTGATCCTTCCGCCTCAGTCTTCCAAGTAGCCGGAACTACAGGCGTGTGCTACCAGGCCTGGCTAATTTTTTTGATTTATTGTAGAGACAAGGTCTCTTCAAGTTGCCTGGGCAGGTCTCGAACCTGCCAATTCAGCCAATCCACTCGCCTCGGCCTCCCAAAGTGCTGAGATTACAGCTAGTATTTACAGGCTGAGCCACCAAGCCCAGCCATAGCCTCAGTCTTTTAAATTTACTCATTTTATGTATGTAGCTGTAGGAGCTTTTCTTAAAGTTTTCTTTTAAAAAGGTTTGGTGGAAAGATTCAAAAGCTGTGCTAAATATTTGTTGCCTTAGCATTCTATCATTTAGTTGAATTACTTTATGTCTTTTGGGTATGAATTATAGCATGGAAATTACAGATTTATAGATTTATAGATATATATATAGTATTCAACAGAAAAGATTTGTAAATGCTAGAGTAATTGGTAAGCTCAGAGTAAAATTTTTGTCAAGTCTTTCACTAGCTTTCGATTCTTCATACAAGTTAAGGACAGTTTTACCATGACAAGAAGCAGATGAAACACGTGCAGTTACTGGGCCATCCATGAAAAAGGTCACTGAAGTAGGGACTTATTGAGTGATAGTGTGAAGTATAGCCCAACATAATTTTGCTTATAACTTAGCCACATACTATCTGAATTTCTGATAGGATTTGGAAAATGGTCTTCATTTGATTTACAAAGGATACATAAAAATTAAGATGCTTGGAGTGGAAGGGAGGTTAGAGGAAACAATTTGATTAGATAATTCTTTATTGGTGCTTTTGGAGCAACTCTATCCTTCTCCTTCCCTCCCAGGATCTTCTTCCCTTCCTCATAAGTATGGAGGCAGAGGTGAGCTAGCATTTCTTGTGTGACTGGCACTATTTGCATTCCCTCATGTTATTGAAGTCAATGTAATTATCTCTTTGAGGAAGAAACAAAATCTCCAAGATCACACAGATAAGTGGCGGCAGTAGAATGGAAACCTTGATCTCTATGACAAAATCCCAGGATCTTGAATCCGGGAACCCAATTCTAAACCCTACTCCTCTGCATGAGGGTATTTTGATGAACTTTGGCAGATACCTTACGTCTCTGAGCCACGGTTTTATCACTAGGATCAGGTTAATAATACCTACACAGTTGCTATGAGGGTGAAGTCAGATAAAGATCTATTCAGAGTACTTAGCACAGAGTCTCACAGACAGTTGCCTCTCAATGAATAATTATTATTATTACTGTAACTATTGTTATTGTTATTACCATTGAGATTATGATGCCAGGTTTTCCAAACATAGGGTAGGATTTTATTCAATTGCCCTATGTGTATTGAAGTCCTACTATGAGCAGGTTAGGGTTACTATTATTAAACTTTTTAGCTCCCCATGAAATATTTATCTCGAAGCAGATGAAAATAATGTGAGAGCGTATATGTAATGCTTTAAAGACCACACCTGGGAAGTTCTTCAGATTTGAAGATAAGACCTTATCATTTAAACATTAGCATATCTGCTAAATTAGACGCAAAATTGCTCTAGAGACTTTCTTTGACTAAATCAAACACAATATCATCAGATGCACATGCATCCGAGGCCACAATAAACCTGAAAATGTTGCTGGGGGAGGCACCGTCTCCTGGCATTTCAGGATAGGCTGACTTGTTTGTGGTTTAGGGAGCTTTTCCATACACTTGGACTGTAGCACGGCTCAACTGAAAAAAAGCACATAGGTATCTCATTTTTTTGTTTCATTTTGTCCTTCCAAAACGTATAAGAAGGATTATCTTTTCCCATAGGCTCTAATTTCCTCTGTGAACCCATCACTATCATTGTAGACATGAGCAACATACTGTCAGAATTACAAAGAGCTTTGAGGTTGGACTTAATATATGTCCCACTTCTATTTTATTTAAAGACGGAAGTTCAGTCTGTTTTCACAGATCTTTTGAGATTACACACACACAACTGCTACACACGTTGTCCTCCCACATCCGGGCACAAATGTCTAAAGACCCTGAAGAGGACATGCTGCCACTGGCTGAGGAAAGGAAAGAGAGAAGCATACAAGGAGGAAGATATTTCTTGCCTGTAAAAAATGAGTTTCCTTTCCTAATAAAAGAATCTAAAACTGTCCCTTGTCATCGTGTGACGTTAACAACCAGCTCTTCTGGCAAGTTGGAAAATACTGGGCTCCATTATAAAAGCTAAAAATGTCCTGGACTTGGAGTTGTTTACCCAGAGCAGGGGCGGCTCTAGAGTTACAGAGCTCTGGTTGGAAGCGGTGGCTTGAAGGCTGCCTCCAAGTCACTGACGTCACAGGAGTCTCAGCTGCTGCTGTGACCCTGAACTGAGCAGCTCTTTGACTTGAAGTGGTGAAGGTTTCCAAGGGACTTGTCAGTACCGCTCTGTGGAATGGTTGGGCTTATTCTACGTTCCCTTTTCTTGCAAAGAATCGAGATTCATCCAGCCGAGACTTCTCACTTTAAGACAGCTGGCCATCCATTCTCCTTCCTTCCATTGCTGGCCAGCGGTCGAGCATCTGTAGGATTTCTTCCCAGTGTAAAAAGGTATGTTTCCTTCTGGCAGGCTTGCAAGCAAGTGACTGATTATGGCAAGATGCGTGAGGGGGGAGGGGAAGGGGGGGCTGCTGCTGACATGTTTTAAACTACAGATAATGTCTAAGTGGAGGGTGATTTCAACATCTGCCCGGCCTGTGCTGATGTCTGTGTCTGGGCTAACGGTGGGCGGGGTGAGTCACGGATTGTACTGACTCGCGGGAAGAGGCCGTTCAGCTGTTGAGGGTGAATTTCCCCACTCTGGGCTAACAGTGCCATCCGCTCTCTTGAGACAGTTTTTCAAAACACTGCTTCTCAGTCATTTGAAAAGCGCTTTGCCCACCATGGGATTTCACTTACTCTGTTTGTTAGAATGTGATCTTTTTGTTAGGAAGAAGACCGTCTAACATTGGCACATTCAAGCTCACAGTCCTTGAGATTACTGGTATTTGGAAATCACATTGAAAACTGTAGTTTCATCTAAGGTGATGGTGTACTTACTGTATTTTAAGCCGAAGTCTGTGCCATTCTTAATGGGATAATCTACAGTTAGGAGGGAATCTTACCAATACATCTATTCAAGATGTTTAATTCTAGACATGTGTTGAGCCAAGTCAAAAGATTTTTTTTTTTGTCTTTTTGTTTTTGCCCCCCCCAACAAAAGCTTGCTTACATTTTAAAAGTTAAGAAAAGTAAAATCAGTGTGCCTATAGCTTGGATGTTTTCTAGTTTGAGTAAATAACCGGAGAGAAAACAGGAAGGAGAAGATAATTAAATGAGAAAGCAAAATTGATTAATTTGGAGTTGCGTGTGGTAGTGTCTCTTTGACCTTGTTGGAGCATGAGGAACATGCTAAAACAGCAATAAAAAAGATCTTTCCTTTTGCCCTGTAATCAAATCAAATCGGATGGTGGTCTTTAGTAAGATGCACGTGCAAATGAGCAATAGGGGGGGAATGAGACCTGTTAGTTTGTTGAAATGATGCAAGTCATTCATAATAGACAGGAGAAAGGGCTAGAGAATTTAGTAGGCAAATCCCCTACTCAGCTAGGGGAAGGCATGGAAATGCCTCATCCCTTCAAACTAATCAGAGGCACAACCTTTTCAGGCCTGATGCTTCGTCTAGGAATTGTGAGATTGGCAGTAGCTACTGTGTGTGGCATTCCCACTGGAAGACGTAATTTCTTAGAAATGAAAAATATGCAGTTATATGAAAAGAAATATGTTTAGGAAAAGGAAATAGGAGAGCAATAAGTAAGTAATTTGAAAAGAAAAATCTCAGAAGAGAGAAGTAGCCTCTCCTAATGAACCCTATTTAATACAATTCAGTTTTCAGTAGGAGAGACTGAGGTTGAAATGGTAATTGCCAGGATATACTAAGAATGGAGCACCCCTCAGAAAAGGAGTTGTTGCCATGACCAAACTGAGACTAACTTGGGGGGTGAAAATAATTGAATGTGAAACCTTTGTGTTACTCTTAAGTTTTGCTTACTTGGAGGGCCGGAAGGTTAGCAGAACTGTTTGCTTCCCATTACCATACTTACGCAACCCACTCACAACTCTCTATAATTCTGGCTTCCAGCCTTGGGGAGAGGAAGTAGGTTAAAAGGGCTTGTGCAATGCTAGTTTAGAGTCGGCGTGTGTGGCTAAGTAATGCAGCCCACTCTGTCCTTTTACATTTGCAGTAATAAATTTTCACTGTGAATGAAACTCTAGAAGTCGTGAAATGAAATGAAGAACCAGAGAGATACGGAAAGTGGGGTGCAGATAGTAGAAATCCTTCCTTCTCTCCCACATACATGCCAATATCTGTGAGAGAAAAAGAGTGACAACTAAGAACAAAGAGAGCTTTTATTTTTTCCTCAGTAGAGAGCATGTACATTGAGTTTTTGAAGCTGCTGAACCACTTTTTTCCCATAACTTCTCATTACAGAACATTTTGTCCCTACCAAGTCGCCCCTTTAGTTTAATTTTTAAAATCTTTAAGCCAAAATTATACAAATGCCATTTTATATAAGATTTATTCAAATTTTTACTAACAACAAGGTTTCCCCCCACTAAATAACTAACTTGAAATGTTTCTCTAAAATACTTGAAAAATGCTGAGGGCAAAGGACCAAAATAATCTATTTAATTCTAGAGAAAAAAAACATAGATAAGGATAAATGATGGGAAAGGAGAAGAAGGAAGGATGGAAAAAAGACAAGAAAGAAGAGGGAGGGAGGGAAAGAAGAAAAAAACCAAGAAACAAATATTTATCATGCATTCACTATGACCCCAAGGTCTTTAGGCACTTTTATTAAACATTTTCCCTTTTGCTCACTTAATCCTCGAAACAATTCTAATCCTCACCACCACCCACTTTATACTGGAGGAGAAAGCAGTATGTTTGACTGTATTATATTTGATATTTATATTTATGGCAAGACAGAGATGCTAGGAAGGATAGCTAAATCCTCCCACAAAAATTGGCACAGACATTGCTCTATAGAAATTTTCTTGCAAAGCCTTGTTTTTGATGCATAACTGTTACATTTCCTGGCACTAAGAATTACTCAGGCCCTGGAAAGGGGAAACTCTAAAGGCTGGCCCTTCTCCATATTAAGAGATGAGTTTGGCTCTTTGAAAATAAGTGTAGGATTCAGTCAGCTTCGGGAATGTTACCTGGGTTTAGATATAATCAAGATTGATTTAGAGTATTCCTAGATGATCTTCCATAGGCAAAAAAAGAGAAGGGTCTGGCACCTTTTCAACTGTGGTGTATAAGTGGTTCAAGAAGAGTTAGTAATAGATTTTTAAGAATGAATCCATTTGCTACATAATTGTAGGAAGAACTTTATGATGATCTTGGGACATTTCCAGTGTTTAAAGACAGTTGGGATAAAGCATGGAATATCATATCTCCTTTTTCCCAGGTAATTTGAAATTGATCTGCTCCCTTTTCATAGCTTACT
This sequence comes from Carlito syrichta, assembly GCF_000164805.1. Lineage (NCBI taxonomy): Eukaryota > Metazoa > Chordata > Mammalia > Primates > Tarsiidae > Carlito > Carlito syrichta. The sequence continues at coordinate 385,607 of NW_007252783.1, read as the reverse complement.
TGGTTAAATCTGCAGCCGTCTCTTGCTATGTCAAACCACTCCACTTCCAATGGTAAATACCTTCTAGTCAGTAAGAGTTTCAGCACACAGTAAATTACATACATTTTTTAAGCAGATTGCTAGTCTCAAGATAAGGATTGTTTTTATTTCCTGCGAGTATTTATCAGATGATCCTAAAAGAACATCGGGTCACCAAGATCAATGAAAATTAGATTAACCAAAACAAATAAAAAACAAAACTCTGTATATTCTTTGCTATCTTCATTTTATTTGGTCTTCATTGACATTTATTATGGCAAGTACTTGTGGTTACTGGCTTATAGGTGTGAAAGATAGCAAAAGAAAAGAGCAAGATAGAGGATACAGAAAATGAGGTTACAACATGGCTAAATGGATAAAATGAGACATGATGACATCTTTAATAGCTTGAACTGAAATCACTTATTTTTCTTGACCAAATTAATCATAATAGTGTTGATGCCAAAGAAATAGGAAAAAATAATTCAAAATGCTTTCTGCAAAAAGTTTAAGAAAAGAAAGAATAGCAACATAGATCTCAATATTATTAGGGTATTTTTGAAGGTGGAACCCTGCATATGTAGCTAATTTTTAAAAAAATTTTTGGCTGGGCGCGGTGACTCAAGCCTTTGGGAGGCTGAGGTGAGTGGATTGCCTGAGCCCGCGGGTTCGAGACCCACCCGGGCAGCTTGGCAAGACCTCATCTCTACAATAAATCAAAAAACTAGTCGGGCATGGTGGTGCACACCTGTAGTTTCGGCTTCTTGGAAGGGTGAGGCAGAAGGATCTCCGCAGGTCGATGCTGGGATAGCCGTGAGTGTGCCACTGCACCCCAATCAGGGTTAAGGAGTGAGACTCCATCTCAACCACTAAAATTTTTTTGTCAGCCTATGCAAATTCTTGAAGGAAATAGTTCAAAATGTTCAAAACAGTTTACCACTCAAATGTGTATGTTCAGAACAGTCTGACAAAAGTAAAACTAGTCTTTGATGTTTATCTTATATTTAGAATATGAAATATGCGGTCATCTTCTGTAAATACAAAATTGACTCTTGCTGTCTGAGAACATAGGCTTAATTCTGCACTACCAGCACCCAGGAAGCTATTGACGACTGAGAACTTTGTCTGTAATTAGCATAAACTGGCAACAGTAAATTCTAGCATTTTGGTAATGACCTAGTTAACTGAATAGTTAGGCTTCTTATAGGCATAGTTATCTTAAAGAGAGATTCTGACATTTTAACGTGCTTTTATGCCCACTTAAAAAGGTATATGATTTTATTAATAAAAATTATTTTCAATTGAAGTGAAAGTAAAGTTTTAGAAAGCAAAAAATGGAAAAATTTCTGAAATGTCCCAAACTATGTATTTAATGTGTCATTTAACCTTTATAATAATTCTATGCATATCATTGCTTTAATGTAAATAAACTAAATCTCAGAAGTTTTAGATGACTTATAACAGAGTTAAAAAATCTGGGGTTTTAAATTGGGCCTGCAAACCTAAATACACTTGTCCTGAAGGCTAGAAATCTACTGATTTCCGTTACTACTTAGTGTAATAGAGAATTCTCAGCAAAGCGAGCAAAATATTTTTTTAAATTCTCTGTATTCAATATCTCAAACAGTTATGGTACATAGTTTATTTGAAGGAAAAAAGAGCATGGATGAATTTTAACATATGTCTCACAGGATAGTTTTAATGCTTTTAGGTTTTATTGGTGAAGTAAAATCATGAATATGATTTTTATAACTTAGGTTGGTTTATTGATGTCGCGTCAGTCCCAAGTTGACAACCAACTTTGGAGTCTTCATTGGTACAGCAGTCATGTTTGGCATGGGCATGGTGTCAGAATATGGAATTAAGACTGTAATCCAGAAACGGTTCAGGATTTTAAGTCGCAAAAATATATTATCAGGTTGCATCAGAATAGAAAGAATAATTGTACTGTAACGCATCTGCCACAGGTGTGTGTGTGGAGGTGACCATACATTGAATTTCGTACTTCCAATCTTAGATACTCATGAAAATTTCTATTTTTTAGAGTAAGTGGTAAATTAAAGGAATAATTATATCCCACATGTGCATTTAACTATTTTGCCCACTGTAATTTTGTTGTCTGGTCTCAAGAAGGGGGGAAAAAACTTTAGACAATTGTTATTATTGTATTGACTGTGTTAGTTTCTTCTTCTTAAGCAGATTGTTGCCATCTCTGGTCTTTTGAGTCTAATTTTTCTTTAGTTTATCTATGTCCATGGCTCTTGACAAAATGATAAAATGTATTTCCAGAAAGCACGTGGATTTGGAACTCTCTCTTGTTATGTTTATATTAGGCTTTATTTTAAAGACAAGTGAGACTGCTTCCAATAAAACAACTCCAAGCTTCCAAGAAACAGTTAAGAGAAGGCAGCAAGGAGCAGAAACACTTCTTTGCTGATACTTACACTGTTGCCATGGACCTACATAAGCAGTGGGAGAACACAGAGACTAACTGGTACAAGGAGAAGATGGAATTGTTGGACCAGTTTGACAATGAAAGAAAGGAATGGGAAACTCAATGGAAGATCATGCAGAAGAAGATAGAAGAGGTACAAGTTGATTTGTGGTGAATGTGCTGTAAACTTCAAGCTCAGAATGAAAATTCTGTTGAAGTTTGTTTTACATTGGAAACTGTTTTTATTTTCCTTATTCCACCTAAGAGGTACATGTCTCAGTGACATTTACTAGACCAAAAATAACATAATCTTACCCAGAGATATCTCAAATAATATTTAATAGCCTTTCATGAAAATTAAGTACTTTAAGTGTCACTGTAAAATTTATAAATGTATTATTTTCTGGCTAGAGAGCCTTGGTATCAAAAGTGAAGTGTGTATTAATATTTTTTGTATCAGTGTTCAAATACCAGGGCCCAGGAGTAAAATGCAAAAAAAAAAAAAAAAAGACATAATTGATGGGACATGTATTAGCAAAATTACAATTTGGCATTAGAACATATATCTTTCCTGAGATGATTGATGTAATGTCTATTAAAGGAAATTACATGTGAGGCAACTCAGTATAATCAAAAGGAGTGTCATATATCAAACCAACAATGACAATGGAAAAGAGATTTATTTTGTTAAGGTGTGCCACGTTTATTTGCACATTCATTAGGAAGAGGGCTATGAAAAATGGCATGTCATGACTCTGACACAAATAGTCATTTTATTTCCATTAACCATCCTTCAACCTGTTGGGCCTGGACTATTTCCTTCAAGAATTTGCATTGATGCATACTTATTAAGCTTGATCCAACCGAAAATTACTTATCTTGCTTTCTTTTGGTAACATACATAGTGTTAACTCATATGGTTTTAAGCACATAAGCACATTACCAAAGCAGTTATTTTAAGGCTCCTTAGTCTTTATTTGCAAGCAAAGCTTTATATGTTTAGAGTGCAAATGTTTTTTCCTATGAGCAACCATGTGATTGGTTGTGAGTAAAATACAAATTGGCATAGTGAAAAAAACAGCTATTAACTCTCCCTCCAAAACTGAGCTGAGAGGGCAGGCATGGAGGGTACGATTACAGATAGAAAGGAAAGTCCACTTCTCATCCCTCTATATTTTGTAAAATGTGTCCATCTTACTCCTTCAAAATCTCCACCCAGAGACTCAGATCGGATCAAAATCCCAAACTCCAATTCAATTAGAAACTGACCTATTGTCATGGGCCGTTCGCCTACAAATGTTTGAGAGATCCAGTTGGTAATAAGCTCAAATAATTTTTAGCATCCTAACAAAAGAATTAAGGGATGTAGGATTTCATCTAGCTGATTGTTTAAGAAATGTAGCTTTTTAAAAAAAATTCTATTTGATTAAATTTGTTACTGTCTAAGAATTATTATGAAACCTGACCTAAGGTAAATATTAGCCTTATCAATTAGCAGGCTTTAAACATTGGGTTGTAGTTCATAGGGATTCTATCCCTTTCTGTGTCAGAGAGACAGAAGGCTGTAATGTTTTTTCTTCATCTTGGAGAGTACTTGGTGCTATTTATATCTTGCTGCCTGTGCTGTACAGCTCTGCAGTTGAGAATATGTTTAGATACTGTGCTTATTCAGAATACCTATAGGTGATGCTCTTTAATACCTGAATATCAGCACTGTGTTTCCCTTATCATACTCAGATATATACCAAAATTGCACCAAGCTGGGGTAAGTGGATTGGGGGACACAAGGGAAAGGTATCTTCACATGTCAAAGAGAGTCAAGACAATTTTTTAAACTAAAATTACGAAATTAATACTCATAAAAATATGCCACAGACATAATACATTAAAATTGTTTAGCATTTATCACTAAGTTCTGTATATTAAATCACATATATATTTTTAAGCCATATATTAGAATTATAGATACCCTGGTTATGCACATATATTTTTAGTAATTCAAATGATGATATCATCTAATAATAGGATGCAGTGTTTGCTATAGAGAGGTTCAAGATTCTTTATTCAGCCACTATCCACAATCATTGCATTTGCTATGGAAAACCAAGACCTACTTGCTAGGATCATTTGAAACTTGAAATAATCCAGATAGAAACTGAGGATGGAATTTATAGACATCTGGGAATTATTTTTTTTTCACACTACAACCTTTTCTGCATTATATTCTTTGCTAGAATGAACATATAACCATTGACAAAAGCTGAGTACCAGTTGACTCAGATCTTCTTATACAAAATAAATTACTTTTTCCATCATCATGTTGTTTATTTATACTTCACCTAAGTTCTTGAGAAAATTTAAGTTAGCATAAAATTACAAAATATTCAAAAACAAAAATAGGCAGATGAGATGAAGACAGGATGAAGTATCATACGTAAAATGTAGCAGGGAGTTTGTATTTCTAGTAACTAACAAAAATTATCAGGTACATATTTCTTAATATTTAGAATACAAAGAAAACTTATTTCCCAGGAATAGCATTTTTTGTTTCCCTGGTTCTGAAGCTGAAACAATCCTATTTCTACCCACAGCTTCTCAAAAAGAGGGCAGTTTAGCCAACAGCATCCTTAGATTTCACATGTCACTTTTTGTTTTGTTTTGTTTTGTTTTGTGTTTTTTTGTTTTTTGAGCTGGAGTCTCACTCAGTCACCCAGACTGGAGTGCAGTGGCATGCTCCCGGCCACTGCAGCCTCGACCTGCTGGGCTCCGGCGATCCTTCCCCCTCAGCCTTCCAAGTAGCTGGAACTACAGGCGTGCGCTACCACACCCGGCTAATTTTTTTGATTTATTGTAGAGACGAGGTCTCGCCAAGTTGCCCAGGTGGGTCTCGAACCCACGGGCTCAGGCAATCAAATGTCACTTTTAATGGCTGATTCTCGTAGCGCTCTTCAAGGACAGCCCAAATCATAATATGGTACAAATAATTTTAAGAAACCAAAGTTGTTGATTCGTGACTGCAGTTTGATGCTATCCTGACTTTATGCAACAAATACTAATAAATGTATAAGTACTAGAAAGATAAATATACCATATATCTTTCAAGCATCAACTATGTATAGTGCTGACCTCAACTGTGTTTTGAGGGAACAGTAAGCCACAATAAATCTGTTTTTAGTATTCTTTGAATAATACATGTAGTGCAGATATTAATTATGGCTTTAAAATGTAGAATTGTTTGCTTTAATAATAATCTGACAGTCTCTTTGGATATTTGGCAAGCTTTTCCCCAAGTCAGGACTAAAGAAAAGGTTACTTTCTTCCTTAATTCGGAAATGAGCTCAGTGAGTGCCTGCAGGTTTAACTAAGATGGTTTAACTAAGATCTCATTGAGAAAGAACTTCCTCTTTGACACAGTCTAACAGGTGATCATTGCCTTTGAGTTCTATTATATCACATCGGGCATTGTCATATTTGTTGTATTCTGAATGAGAAATTTTTTAGACTGTGTATAGACTTGATATTAAAAAAAAATTCAGTATATCTAGCCATCACAACAATGTAATTGACCAACAAAGAAAATGGCCTTTGACAACTGTCAACTTAAAGAACAGAAAGAGTTGACTTATTATATGAGATGGTCATCTATTTCGACAGTAAATGTTGGTGTACAAGTAGGATTATATATTTTAAAAGCATGACTTTAATGTCACACTTTTACTTCTCTCTGAAAACAAATAGCATAGCCAGTAATTGATTCAGGATATTCTAATTTTGTGACAGTACTTCTGTATGTATGTAGGTATGTACAGATACAGTTTTGTTTCATTTTTGAATGAGTTAATTTCTCATCAGAAAGATAGACATTAGCATCCGTGCATTGCCCTACTAGAATTAGTCTTCACGGTTCATTGAAGTCCCAGCCAATTTGCATTTTAGAGGCATTATTTGGAGACGTTAGCATTAATGCCCAAGCTATTAGAAGTATGGCAAAAAGAACTCAAAATGGTTTGCTTGGTCTTGAGAATATTAACAAAGTGAATTAGGGAAAAAAAAGTTTTAATTTTGTTTTCTTGCAGCTATGCCAGGAAGTAAAGCTTCGGAGGAAAATCAACATGAATGAATGTGCTAAGATCATGGATCTTGATCATGAGAAGACCATTCAGGACAAAATGGTAGAATCTTCTCCAAATTACCCCAGTTCAAGACAATGTGAGTTTATAGGAATGAATCACAGGGATGGTCTGAGAAAAGAAAATAAAGCAGAGCAGAGCTTAGTCAGTGAAGGACATCCGATGTGTAAGGAACAAAAAGCAACAAAAAAATCAAAAATAGGGTTTTCGGATCCTTTGGCCACAGACAACCGAAAGGAATGTGAAGCCTGGCCTGACCTGAAGACTTCTGAGGAAGAGAGCAAGAACTGTTCTGGTGCCCTCAACACAGTAAGTAAGATGCAATTGACCTAGAAATGTTTCTAGAGAAATATTTACATTTCAAAGTGCTAACACTCTATTGCTTATATGTACAAAGGCCCTTGAAGAACTTGCCAAAGTTAGTGAAGAATTATGCAGCTTTCAAGAGGAAATTCGAAAGCAGTCTAACCATAGAAGGTAGGCGGGAAATCTATGATTATTTTACGTTGGGAACTCAAAAAGATATTGTTTTTAGTTAATCAGTCTGAAGTGCCTCCTCTTTACATTTTGTTAGTGAAAAATTAACAAGTTACTAAAATGTATCATCATAGATGGGAGATTTGAAACTTTTTGTATTTCTCTACTCACTAACTCTTAAAGAAAATCTTCCAATTTTCTTTGTAATTTGACAATTAGGAATACCCTCCTCTTTTGTTGTTTAGTTAAAGCAGATTCTCCATAATAAGTTAACAAATAACTTCTATTGTAGTTCTTTTTTACTGGGTATTTGGTCTGTAGAAGAGTATCCAGCTGGGCTAATCCAGGTAAATAGATATTTAAATTATGTCAGTTTAAGGGGTGTGGTGTTTGATTATATAATGTTCTACTGAAATACTTTATACTTCAGGGTCATTTATTTTTCTTCGAGTAGCATTTGTATAATAGAGGCATAAATTTTTTAGAACAACATACTGTCAATATGTATACACATGCATATGTCACAACAAATGCTGTATCAGTTTAGAAATAGTATATAATTGTAACAATAAGTTTGAGCCAAATTAAAAAAAATATTGGCATTCTCTACAAGTTAAATAAAGGTGGATTATTCTAGGATCAACATTTATCATCTGTCTCTTCGTGGGGCAGTATGCTTCTCTTAGAAAGCTATGGTAATATGTGCCCTTATTTATTTATTTATTTATTTTTGTTGTTGGGAAGCTTGGAGGGAATCTTTGTACTGACTTGCCATAGATTTTCTTAGGCAACCATGTTTTAGACATAATTTTGTCCTCAACTTGCCCATATAGCTCTTGTTCACTATTTTCTATGAATGGTACTTGCCTGTACTTTCTTTTTCTTGTAAGCTATTTCATAATCCCTTTTATAAACTGAAGAGGTAGAAATATGATTTATATTTCTCAATATGAGAAATTTTTTGAGTCAGGGTCTTTTTTTTTGGTCAGGGTCTCACTCTGTCACCCAGACTGGAGTGCAGTGGTACGATCACTGCAGCTCACCACATCCTCAAACTCCTAGACTCAAGTGATCCTCCTGCCTCAGCCACCTGAGTAGATGGGACAACAGGCTTGTGCCACCACGCCTAGGTAATTTTTTTATTTTTTGTAGAGACAAAGTCTTGCTTATGTTGCCTAGGCTAGTCTCAAGCTCCTGGGCTCAAGCGGTCCTCTTCCCTCAGCCTCTCAAAGTGTTGGGATGACAGACGTGAGCCACCGCACCCAGCCTGATTGTTTGATTTGTGACTGTTTCTGTGTTTAGACTTTTATATAAATAACTCAGAAAAGACTTGCCAAGTTTGTTTTACAAGTCAAGACCTGGTATAAAGTTCTTATTATCATCCCATGGCCTTTAGAACAAGGTTTAAAATCTTTAATATGTCTTCAAAGACATGACAATTTGACATGACCTAATGTTTCTCTATAATTTTTTATTATCCTCCCTGCTCTGTTTTATAATCCAGCCATACCAAAGTACTCATTGTCCCTTGAATGACACAGTTTTTATCCTACCTCACTTTGCCTGTATGTGCTTCACTTGACTCATCCAAAAAAATTCTTACTTTTCTTTCAAGCACAAATGACACTTTTCATTTGGGATTGCTCGTGTCTCCTTGTATTTTTGTTCAGATTTCGATCTTACCACTTAAAATGTTATTTCAAATTCAAAGCAAAGAACTTGAGCTCAAATTATATAATGAATAGGAATTTGAAAGGCAGAGAAAAGGTAAGGACATGGCAAGAGAAAAAATATGCAGACAATATAGGAATACCAAAGGCAGAAACCTGAGGGACCACTTAGTCTAATCTAAGGGTAGGTAAAGTCTCAGTAAGAGGAAAATGAGAGACCAGTTTGGAAAGATAGTTGAAGTCAGAGTATGTAGAGCCTTGCGTGTAACACTGAGAGGTAGACTTTATCATTCACTAAAAGGACTTGGAGTTTTTGATTAGGAGATTTATATAAAAATGATGTGTGAGAAGATTTGACCCCTTTTCCTATGAGAGGAATTCATGACTTAAGCTGTGGTCTATTTTGAGAGCTTATTCTAAATAAAGTCATAACTAACATACCATGTTTTGTAATTGTTCAGGATGAAGTCCGATTCTTTTCTCCAGGAAATGCCAAGTGTAAGTAACATGCCTCATGGCAACCATATGATCAACAATGGCCAGTGCGTTCTTCCAGTCAATTTAGAAAAAGAAAAACAGAAAAATAGAAAGAAACTGAACTGTACCAACATGTTCCAAAGCAATTCTGTTAAAAATTGTGGAATCGATACAATTGATCTTCAAAGAAATGAAACTCCACCAATTCCTCCTCCGAGAAGCACCTCTCGAAATTTCCCCAGCTTGGATTCTCAACAAGCCTATGAAATGTTGAAGGAAAGATTGGATTACTACTGCTCGGTGGCTCCGGAGGGTCAAAGCCAAAGGAACTGCAATCCTCACTTCCTCTCTTGGCAGCATGAGATGCCCATGTTGTGTCCAATTGAAGAAAAGACTTTGAGGGATGGTATTGCATGTTCCTCTTCAGCACCAGAAGTCCAAACAGATAGCAAGCCTCCAAGTGATGAAGATGTTGAACTTAGTATGGGGTCATGTGACACTGGGATGGGAGCAGAAGAAGGCTCCTCCACTTTGTGGTTTCAAAAAACCTGCTCTACCCCCGATAAGTCAAAATACGAAATGGTGATCTCGAATCACCCTGCGAAATGCCATCCTGATCTTCATGCAAGTAATGACCGCAGCTCCTCGGTGACACAGAGCGGTAGCCCACTTAGAATGTTTGGTTGTGACTTTGGAAGAACTACAAGGAATGAAAAACTGGCAGCAAAGACTGATGAATTTAACAGAATTGTATTTAGAACAGATAGAAATTGCCATAGAGTACAGCAAAATCAAAGCTATTCAAAATCATCTGAGGATCTTAAGCCCTGTGATACCTTACCCACTCGTACAGGTAGCATATCAGACAGTGACAATGTGTCTGGTGTTTGGAAAGCCAATGCCCACATGCCTGTGCCCATGAAAAATGTGCCTAATAATCCCACTAAGAAATTCACACCAGGCCTAGACAGACAAATGCAGGGCCACCTCAGTCCTCGTAGTTATCGGAATATGCTCCACGAGCATGACTGGAGACCAAGTAATTTGTCGGGCCGACCAAGGTCTGCTGATCCGAGGTCAAATTATGGGGTTGTGGAAAAGCTGCTGAAAACCTATGAGACATCAACAGGATTTGCACTGCAAAATTCTAAGTGCTTTCGGGATAATGTCACCAAATGTAATTCCTGTGTCAGTGGTGGTACCACAATAAGTCAGCATTTAGAAATGCTCCAAATGGAACAAGAATTTCAGCAAAAGACAGCTATGTGTGCAGGACAGCAAGTGAAGCAAGAAGTAGATCAGAAAAAGATGACAGAGGTGAGAAAGCAAGTAACATAATTTGACAGGGCTGTATCTGCATTAGCAATGGCACTCACTGAGTTCTGTCAATTGCCCATTCATATAAATAGGAGGTAAAATTTTGGCCTCTTCTTAGCTTTTTGGCTCTCTGTAGGTAAATATAGCTCCACGTGAACTTTTAAGGTGTAGTTTTTAAGGTTGGGAATAGCACATTCTAACTTTTTAAAAATTCTGAAATGAGACAATTTAAATATAAGTAGTGGATCTAAGAACCTCAAGTGTTTACTCTTTCTTTCCTGAAAAAATATTCAAAGTGGACATTATTGATTTATAGAATTCTCTTTTAAAGGTTTATGTTTTGAAAAACGTGAAAATATTTTTTAAATAATTTTTTCTTTTCAGTTATTAACTACGACTGGTTCAGTCATTCTGGGTATTTGATTCAAGTTCTTTCTCATAGGATTAATCTCATTAATGTGAATATGAGTAAAACACATCATTTAAAACAGTGCCTAATAGTGTTATCTGTGGAACTAAAAGATAGTATTTAGAAATAAGGTTATCCTGCCAGGTGTGGTGGCTCACACTTATAATCCCAGCACATTAGGAGGTGGAGGCGAGAGGATTGCCTGAGTCCAGGGGTTTGAAACCAGCCTGGGCAACTTCGGAAGACTTCATCTCTACAATAAATTAAAAAGTTAGCTAGCATGGTGGCATGTGCCTGTGGTTCCAGCTGCTTGGAAAGCTGAGGTGGAAGGATCACCTGAGCCCAGCAGGTCAAGGCTGCGGTGCCTGTTAGTGTGCCACTGCACTCCAGCCTGGGTGACAGAATGTGACTCCTACTCAAAAAAAAAAAAAAGAAAGAAAGAAAGAAAATCATCCTTATTTGTATATTTTTTATATCAATTCTTGTAAATATTGTTAGCATAGAAATTGCCCAAAAAAGTCCATTCAAATGGATATTGACATAAACAGTTATTCTTTTTTAAAATTTTGTCCATTAACAAAGGAGTATAATTTTTGTTAGATATAGGAGAAGAGGCTGAAGAAAATGGCATTTACATTGAAGAGTTATACAAAAGTCTTTTTTATGCATATAATTTTTAAGAACATAGCTTGCAAAAAGTTACAAGGTGAAATTGTTATTATTAACCAATGCTTCAAAAATCCTAGTTTTACAGAATGCAGTATCTATGCAGTGTATTTTAAAGCTATACAACTATGCAGGTTGCCTCCTTGTAAAAAAATATTATTCTTATGTGGACTTCAAACCTTTAAAAAATACTTGTTTTTATTCATTTTACCAGAAACTTTGCTTCTTTTCACAAGGTAAAAGTAATCATCCTGCATTTGTATTCCTCTGTTTTTTAGTTGACCCATAAATGCCTGCAAGATCTTGCAGCTAGAGATGGAAAATGGAAACATGATACAATAACTAATCAAAATTCTCATTAACTAGCAAGACTTAATACTAAAAGTTTCCCCTTTTTGCACTGATTGGGGGCTGGGCGTGGGGAGCGTCCTCTACCTTAGGAGCATTTTTTGTTGTTTCCCCACTGTGTTCAAATCTAGAAAATAAGTCTCCAAAGACAGATTTTTTTTTTCAATGCTGCTTCCTGTCAAGCCATGGCTAAGTTTGTAGAAATAGCGACTATTCACACAGCTAATCTCAGATGAAAGAGCACAGGCTTTGTTAAGGTCAATAAAAATCACGTGTATAAAATGTGTCATGTACGCTTTTTAATTTTTTTAATTGTAAGGATCAAAGAATACTCTTCTTCCATTAAAATGAAAGAAAGAAAGGAGGAAGTGAAAGAAGGAAAGAGAAGGAAATGATTTTCACTCATCAGAACATGCCCAGTAGAAATGGCATCTCTTTATTAGCAACTAGAATGAAGTTGTATTTTAACTTTTGGAAATATAGCAACAGGTCAGGTATGGTGGCTCAAGCCTGTAATGCCAGCACTTTGGAAGGCAGAGGTGAGAGGATTGCCTGAGTTCAGGGGTTTGAGACCAGCCTGGGCAACTTGGTGAGACCTCATCTCTACAATAAATCAAAAAATCAGCCAGGTGTGGTAGCGTGTGCCTGTAGTTCCAGCTACTTGAAAGGCTGAGGTGGAAGGATCACCTGAGTCCAGCAGGTCGAGACTGTGGTGGCTGTGAGTGTGCCACTGCACTCCAGCTTGGACAACAGAGACTCCAACTCAAAAAAAAAAAAAAAAAAAGATAACACTGACTCTTAGTGAAGAAAAAAAAAAGCATCAGGCAAATCATCTGTTTTGTTTGCCTTTAGCTTATGACCTCTGTGTCAGTAACCTGATGTAAATGAATAGTTTCTTCTATAAGTTATCTTTTTATTTTTAAATAACATTAAGTATCCTAATATCCCACTAAAAAGCATCTGTAGTTCCATCATATTTAGATTAATTAACTTGAACTTTTGAATTCTGAGCTCATAATTAGTTCTACAAAGAGATAAATCATATTAACATTTGTCAGCCATCAGAAAAGCTATAAGATTATCAAATGCCATCTTCCATATTAAAGTCTAATTACTTTGATTAAAACATTCAAGATCATAAATACTAGACAAATACCTTCTTTAGTTTCCGATGCTTTTTTCTTGCTTGTAAATTTGTGATGACGTTAATCTTCCAGTTGGGATCCATGATATATTAAGCCCATTTTTGGTGCCCACATAGTGAGAGGAGTGTCTTCACTTGTGTCCTAGGAAGCCATGACAGTGAAAGTCTCACATGGAAAAGGATTTTCCCGACCTGCTAGACCTGCAAACCGCCGGCTGCCATCCAGGTGGGCATCCAGATCTCCATCAGCACCCCCCGCCTTGCGGAGAACTGCCCACAACCATACTATTTCTCTGCAGTCTGAAGCATCAATGGTCTAAGACTCTGGCCTGGATTGCTGGATTACAAGAAGTTATAGTCTCAGTTGTCAGACAGCATTCTGAGTGTTTATAGCCAATCCTGTTCTCTTCTTTATCTTTCAAGATCACTGGGACGAGCAATCTAAATCTTAACTTTCCATCAGTCTTCAGTGTTTTTAATCTATGGAATAATTATCTTCTTGTATTTTGTTTCTTAGATCAGGATTTTTTAGTGCCATCCTCATTAATTTTTCAGAATGATTTAAGTTGAAACAATGTACAATATTGTATATTCTAACTTTCTTGCAAGTGGCAAAAAGTAAGGTTATGTGCATGGCTATGTGTTTGTAGGTGCATGTGTTGAAATAGGAAGTATCCTAGTATGTACTTAGATAAGATAAAACCTATGTGCTAGTGTTGACTTTGAAATTATAACATGTATACCTATATATTCTTTGTGTTTATTTAAAAGTTTTGGAAATATACAGTACTGTTTATATTTTGTATGCCTTTTAGTAGGTATCCACTTAAGGCACTTGTGGTACATATATTAATCAACCACTTCCTTGACCCTCAGCTACACTGAAAAATAAGAATTATACACATATCTAGCATTGGTAGATTTCCAAGAAAACTCATAGTTTCTTAACCCATGTAAGGATAAAATAATACCATTAATCTCCTTGCTTATTCTTTTTAAATAAAAGTGTCATAAGTTAAACAGATCAGCCTTCTAAAGCAAGTATAACATGTTTATAAGTGCTTTTACAGGTCATTTGGTAGTCTAGTATGGCTTTAACTGTATACTTGATTCTCACAGCCAGTATCATGAGACTGCCTTATAAATGACATGACTAAATAATGAATTGATTTTGTCAACTTTAGTAACAAACGTTCCTTAAATGGGATGCAAAAAAAATTAAATTATGTTGAATTTCATTTTTTGTTAAAATTGTAGTAAGCTTTTAGTTTAGCTGCTTTACCTGGAGTCATACATATCTAGAGGTAAGTCATTTATTTTTCTTCTAAACTTATACTTAAAATTAGTAGATAAAAGACTAATTCACTTTTTTATTAACAAGGAAGATCAGGAATAATGTTTCATTGAGAGCTGAATTATATTTCTTATAGTGTGCTACAAAAAAAAAATCATAAAAAGCCTTAAACTAAACCTTGATATCCATAGTAGCATCAGGAATAGAAATATATATTTTGGATACAATTTGCATACAGTAAACATACAAAATCTAAGCTGAGAATTGACAGAAACCTGAATGTTGATGTGCTTGGAATTCTACATGGAAAATATTAGAAGCAACTTTGCTCTCACTGTCTCTACATAAAGTCAATTATCATTAGGTACTGATTCTATTTAACCTTTTTTTTTTACTATCAAAGAAGCTTAAGAAATTCTTATAGCCAAATGTATGCAAAGAGACTTCTCCTTATGATGTATTTTAACTAAATCATTTAGAGAAATTCACATCATTAAACACTGTGACCCGAGGTACAGTAAATTTTCAAATCTCAGACTGCCTTGAAAGGCAGTAGTATAGTGACGTCTAGATTTGTGCTTTACATTAAGGAGACTTTCAAAAATTAACTGAAATCAAAATTCTCAAATGTGATTTTGGATCGGATGGTAAGTAGGGCTATGGATTGACTTTTTTGTTTTTTCGCTTGTTTCCTTCAAGAAGATCTTTTTCTACAAGAAACCTATCAAAGAAAAGTAAACTAGAACCAACAATATTACTCTTATAATACATTTTCAGCTAGAGGAAAGAAAACACCGGGAATGTGAAATCCTGGGGCATACAACCATGAACCTGATAGGAAAATGCTGCTGCAGTGAAAGCCCACCCAAGGACGTGGCAGTAGAGAAAGCCCACCCAAGAATGTGTGACATTTTTCTTGCCAGCACTGTACCTCAAGCAGTCTGGTATGATCTGTGGTTCCTAAGTAGTTGAGAATCTCTTTAAAAAATGAAATTTCTGACCTCACCCCATAATTACTAAAGCAAATTTGCCAGGGGTGGAGACTGGGACTCTGGAGTCTTTAATAAAAACAGAACAAGACGAAATATTTGATGGCCAGAAAGATTTCCAAGCAATGACAGTGATTGATACTTGAATGGATAGGTATCCTTGTAAGGTCACTTTCCTTCCCTGGGACTTACCTTTGTTATCTATACATTAAAAGGGTTCTAATGTTAGGCTTCACAATTTTAAGACACTTTTTTCTATTAACATTTGAATGAACCAGTGAGCATTGAACATTTTAACATCTTATGTTGACTAAAATCATAGAATATTGGAGCTGAAAAAAAAAATTAGCCTTTAGTTCAATCCCTTTATCGTAAAACTGAAGAAACTAAAACAGATTCTATGAATGTTGTTTTCTCTTTTTAAATATTTTATAATATTTTAATAGAAAAACCTACCAGGTAAATGGAAATTATCCTTGAAAATGTTTTTTGATGTATTGTGATTTTTACTAGTAATTTTTCTACTTTGGATGGGCATTTTCCTCCCAAGAACTTTCCCTTCATTATGCCATCATTGCTAGATGTAAGGGATTTGTATGCATAGCTAGAAATATTTGATTAGCAACTTATATTAATGTTTTCCCTAGCAGACATTTGGGGCAAAAATCTTATTTAACAGGAGATTGTTGGTATTATGATATTGCTGATCTCAGAAAGAAATAAGAATGAGGCAGAGAAGAATGCTTGAGTTTCTTTGTGTGTGAATGTGTGCGTGTGTGCACACCATCCTCACACAAGTTTTCTCTATATTGCTTTATGTCCCAAAGTCAATATAAAAGTATAAATGATGCTTTGTATGATTAACATGATCAAAAATGATCCATAACTTTGTTTTTATATAGACAGTGAAGATGATCATATTTTTCTTTGCAGATGTTGCCATAAAACATAATTTACTTCTACATAGGTTATTTAACCAGGCTCTGTGTTATCCTGAGAAAACATCTGAACTTTAAAAGGAGTATCTGCTTACGTACAAAGATATTTAAAATTATTTTTAAGCACATTTGCTGGTAAACAACTACTTGATATTGAAATCTGCAGCCATTAGAAGCTATCAAATAAAAAAGGTGTGGAAACACCCACTGTGGCATTTGTATACATTGAGAACATTTTTATTTTCTTTTCTGCAGTGAAATCCAGTGCATTCCAGAATCTTATAACGTCTAAACTTTAAGTGCTAAACTCAAAACAGTTCAATCTAGCCTCTTCCAAAATATCTCCCAGTAAATTTAAGACATCTGCCTGACTTCTTGCTCCTGGTCATTTGGTTCCTCATACACTGACAGCCTCTCTGTGTCCATTTAACTGCTAATTGAGCATGATAAAAGTTTTCTTTGAGAGCATTAACCTCTGAAATTTGCATTTACATGATAAAGTTAATTACATTATTTTTACGCAAATTCAAATTTCTAGTATAAGACTATTTTGCTTCAAATTCTGCATTTTTTAAAAGAATTAAGTACATTTATCAATTGTAAAAGGATTTCATTAAGCCAAAAATAAAGAAAAATTGGGAGGGGAGGGATCCTTCAGACAAATACTAAAGATGACTTCTACTCAATCATTTTTATGGCATAAATTGTTCTTATAGAAAATTTTTGTTTTAGTGGAAATAAAATTATAATACTAACATCTGATACACATTTCAATGATC
Organism: Carlito syrichta; assembly: GCF_000164805.1. Classification (NCBI taxonomy): domain Eukaryota; kingdom Metazoa; phylum Chordata; class Mammalia; order Primates; family Tarsiidae; genus Carlito; species Carlito syrichta. The sequence goes on along the minus strand of NW_007252783.1, from coordinate 368,517 downwards.
TTATGAATCCAGTAGGCATGATTGACAAACTCTGGGGAAAAAAATCTGTATGAAGCTATGGAGAAATCTAGAAATTTGAAGAGTCTAGATTTGTACAGACATAAAATGTCACTCAGAACAATCTCATTGAGAGGTGAGAAACCTAAAACTAAGAGAGGTCTATGTGGCCACCATGGCTACAGGGACAAAATCCAAGCCTGGGCTCAAATACTCATGTCCTACTTTCCTGTGTAAATGTCCCTTGTGCATCTAATACTTTATTGTTTGCAAAGCACATTTATATTCCATGACAACAAACTTCAAGGCAGGCATTGTGATTTCTAATTAAAGAAGGAGAAATTGAATAATGAAGATGATAATTAGAATAAATATTTTCCAAGATAATAGAAATAAATTGATGGCTCTTTACTCTTAGCTCAGGCTCTTTCCAATCTTCTTTTCCCAAGGAAAAGAGTGAATATTTTGCATTTTTGTTATGCTATGTTTTATGCATGCCACTGAAATTGTTTATTTTGCTCTCATTGAGAGTTTCTCTTGATTCTTTTGATGACCTCAATTGAAAGTCATCGCTCCTGATTTATTTGGTTTTAACAAATTCAAGAAATTGTGCATGAGGCTTACTTTAACAAAATATTTTCCATTTTTAATGTCTATGCTCCGATTTTATACAAAATTTTTAATGTAGGACATGATGTTGTAGGTACAACCAATAAACAGCTAAGCAGTCATCATCTATAGCATTAGTGAATTCTGACCCTGACCTCCTTAATCTTCTACAGAATCAGAAAAGTTTCATGCTTTATAACTTACATGTACTCCAGAATAAATGACAGCATTCTACTTGAATCATTGTCTTGGTCCATTTGTGCTGCCACACCAAAACCCTGGAGACTGGGTAATATATAAAGAACAGTATTCTTGCTGTACCTGTCTTATGTTTTGAGATGTATTTACCTACTATTGTGTTTACTGGCCTGCAGTACTCAATCCAGTAACTTGCTGTACAGGTTTGAAGCCTAGGTGCAGTAGGCTTTACCATGTAGGCTGGGTGTGTTATAGGCTAAATCATCTAGGTTTGTGTAAGGACTTTTCATAATGTTCGCTCAATGACGGAATTGCATAAGGACTCATTTCTTAAAACATATCCCCGTTGTTGGCCATTACCTTGCTAGACTCTGGTGTGACCATGTGCTCTTTGAGCTATGGCTGTCACCTTGCTTCCTGGCTTTGGTCCCCTTCCCCACCTTGGGGAGATGAATTCTGTCTCTCTCTCTCTCTCTCATTTATTTTTAAATAAACTATTTTCCCATCTAAAAAAAAATCCCCGTTGTTGAATGATATGATTGCAATTGCACTCTGCCATTAGTTCTCTTTTAAAGCTTTATTCTTTAGTTAAATTATTTCCTCATGTGGCGATTCTCATAAGAATCACTAAACAAATTTAATCCAGCTATTTGGGATCTGAAGAGTTTTTTTCCTACATAATGCTGATCAGACTTTTTTAAAAAGCCAAATTATCTAACCCGAATAATGTATTTTTTCATTTCAATTTCTGCTTCGAATTTTGTGTTTAAAATTAACTCAGTGAAAGGTTTTCTGAGTTAATGATATCTGAAATAAAATAGTTCATTTGCCGTGAAAGCCAGAAGTACCAATATATTTTAGAGGAAATGATGTGTAGGAGTAATAGAGAGCAAAAGTCTATCTGTTGAAATTCATGAGGTAAGTCATTGGGAGTAAAGATTCGTTCTAGGAAAGCCCAAGTAAAGAGAGAGGAGCTGAGACATGATACATCACTTTGTTAAAGATGGTGGCCGTGTAACCCAGGGAACCGGAGCTCAGTGAATTCAGGCGTATCCTATTCAGTAACAGCAAGTACTAGACTTCCCAGGCAGATCCATGGCCTGGGGAAAGCACTACAAATACATCAAGGACTCCCAGGTAGACAGTGCTCAGGGGTCAGATAGGCAGTCATCCTCAAGGAGGTTTCTTCTTAAAGCGGTAGAGACCTGAGCCAGGATAGAAGTGAAGTGTCCAGGGAAGGAAATTGGCAAAAGCAAAACCAAGACCAAGAAGCCCAGTCCTGGGGGTCAGCATGTAGGAAAGTCAAGAGATACAGCCTGAAGGAGGGAGCCAGGTGCCATTGCAAATAGGAGTGGAGAGGTCTTCACCAGCACACCAGATCTTTAGTGAGGTTGAGACCCAAGATGACTGGGTAGAAAATGAGGACCCATGTGTAAGCAACTAGAAGAGTAATCACCACTAAGTTGAAATAAGTGGAAGATGTGTGCAGCTTGAGTCATCATCTGGAGTATTTACAGGAGCTAAAATTTACAGGATACCATCAGAGGACCTCGCTATGAGGGATTAAAAAAGACAGACAGATGATGAGGTGGGTCTGATCCTCTTTTTTCTCTCCACTTTCCCTTTATTGCTATTTTCTTGCGACTCTCTCACTAGAGCCTAAAAGTTAGCTTGATAATACATCATCGAGACGTTCATATCATAGACAATAAGAGCAAGAATTAAAGTATATTTTTCTCCCACTACAAATAGTCACATAATTAAAGAGTAAGACCATTTTTAGAACTTAAAAATAACAAAAAAATTCCTCTCTCTGGATATAGATATATATATAGAGAGAGAGAGATAGAAAGATAATTTATATATGTATACACATACACACCTGGAGTGCCCAAAAAATGTATACACATTTTAAGAGTGTTACCTATGTATTACTCTTAGTTTACCATAATCAGAAGCGTCTGGATGCTGATGGTAACCACTCCGAGCACCTCTTGTAATTACAGAAGTAAAATGCTATTTGTATTCATTTTTTGTTATTGGTATATATAGAGCATTACAATTATAATACAGTTTTTTCTCTCTCAAAACGTATATGCATTTTTGGCACCCTGTGTGTGTATGTGTGTGAATATATATGTATGTATATATGAAGTAAATGAGCATAGGAACACCCATACCACATTGGTCAGAATAGAATAAAACCTCAAGGAAAAAGAAATGCAATGCGAGTATAACTAAAGTGAAATCGATTCAATTCTTCTGAGACCTGCCTAAATCAGGCATATCCAACCCACAGCATGTCCTGCGTGTGGCTCAGGACAGCTAGTAAGGAGGCCCCACAGAATGTTTTATCATGTGTTGTTTAGCATTTATTGTCTTTGTGACCCCATACGTAGGTCTGTTTTTGAGGTTCACCATCACACCTTATTCATGACATTGCTTTCTGGCAGTGCATATATTTGTGAGCAGCTGTTTTCAATTATAAAGCACACAGCAAAATCCAAACAAGCATTTCTGGTGAGCAACTTGAGAACACATTAAGAATTTTGAGACCGGGCTCGGTGGCTCAGCCTGTAATCCCAGCACTTTGGGAGGCTGAGGCGAGTGGATTGCCTGAGCCTGCAGGTTCGAGACCCTAGGCAACTTGGCGAGACCTCGTCTCTATAATAAATCAAAAACTAGCTGGGTGTGGTAGCGTGGGCCTATAGTTCCAGCTATCTGGAAGCTGAGGCGGAAGGATCGCCGGAGCCCAGCAGGTTGAGGCTGCGGTGGCCGGGAATGTGCCACTGTTCTCCAGTCTGGGCTACAGAGTGAAACTCCAACTCAAAAAAAAAAAAAAGAATTTTGACCAGGACTTGATAGATTTGTTTTACAAAAACAAGATCAAATTTCCCACCAGTCTTATGGTTTTATTTTTCCAAACTTAATAATAAAATATTAAAAAATAAAAGAAATATTATTATATATATACACTAACTATATTATGTAATTTATGTGTGGCCCAAGACAATTCCTCTTTACTCAGTGTGGCTCAGGGAAGCCAAAAGGTTGGACACCCCTGATCTAAATGGAACAGAAATGACTGCAGAGAGCACAGGAAAAAAATCCCAAGAGCAGTGTTGACCCACTTCTGTCCAGTGAAAAAGCTCTGACAACAGAAACTTTCTGCCACGGGACAGAAAGTTAGTGAATTCTTAGTGAGTTCTCAAGGTGCTTGTCAGAAATGTTTGTTCGAATTTTGCTTTTGTGTGCTTTATAATTGAAAACAGATGCTCACAAATATATGTGCTGCCAATAAGCAATGTCATGAACAAGGTGTGATTGTGAACTTCCAGTCTATTGTGGGAAGAGAGGGCTCCCCCAGAGGGATCTGTGCCAGACAAATATCCCTGGAGGCCACTCAATTCCATCAATTAACCTAGTCCCCATTCACCCCCAAATACTAAACTACCTAGAGTTAACCTAAATAACAGAGGGAAGATCTCATTTATTCGAGAATAGGCCATTGCAATGGGAATACAAATGCCATCGTAAACTATGTGCATATTCAGGGAGGTAAAGGAAGACCAAGACTTTTAAAGAAGAAATGAGGAGGAAGACATACTTGTTTTGAGATAATTATCCTTGACTATAGGGATTAATAACAAGGGTGGTGCCAGTTCGAGGTTGGCCAGGCAGTTGCTGGGCAGCTGTCCTCACAGAAGTGTTTTTTGTGTAAGGTTGCAATTGCCTTTGTGCAAAGTTATGCTCTTTGCAGTCTTTTCTGATAGTTTTTGTTATCAGGCATTTTAGGCATCAGATCCTTCTTTTCATATCCTTTCTAGGCTCTCTTTATCAAGGGTTTTGTTTTTGTTTTTGGCATAAGTGACTTCATTTTGATTCTGACAATTCTCACGCTAGGTATCAGAGAAGTTAGAGAGCATCCAGACCAGTGTTTCTGGCTGTTTCCAGAAAGTTTTCTTTTACATCAAAGAAGGTGTCTAAAATAGCTCATTGTAAAAGAAAATTATTTAAATTTGAGTTTTAATATGAAGATTTTTAGTCTATAAGAAACAGGGATTCTATCTGCTTCATTCACTGACTATACCAAGCACTTACAAAATATTTAATTGTTTTGATTCCTTGTTATCAGGAAAATCAAAAGAGGTTTTTGTTTCTGCTTCCTTAATTAATCACAGCTAGGTTGAATTTACTTAGTTCATAAAATTGAGCTTACCTGAATTTACGTTGTAATTTCTCCTGTGTTCCCATATTTTGAGAGCCTGAACTCACTGAAAAAATGTGTGTACAAATTGCAATTGTTTTCATTGTTTTGCAAATTTTGTGAACATAATCACTAAGGCAAAAATTTCTGCCAAAGAGATAGTACACGGAAATATTTCAGGTGACCATTGCTAAAAATTTTGTTAAATATCTTTTAGTTGAAAAATCAAAGGACTTGTGTCATATGAAGTATAGTAAGGCTGTCTTCTTTACTGTCTTGAGAACATTTCTGAAGGAAGAAAAACAAGAGTATGTGGGCTTTTCACACATGTAGTTGAAGAAGTTTTCAAATTTTTATTATCGATATAGTCAACTCTTCACAACTCTCATACTTTAATTCTACTGCAGTCTTATTGTACCTAGTAAAAACTCTTACAATTTCGCTTTCCCATACATGTTACCATTAAAATGCCTTTGCTGGCAAACCAACTTTGAGAACGACTGTTTATCACTAGGCAAAACAATGACCTATCATTTGAACTCATGTTTTAGACATTGTCATGAAAGTTTTCAATTCTCCACGTAAAAAAGAGTAATTAAAATAACTGAACATCTGATCAACATTTTTCTCCACCTAAGCCTGCACACACATAAGTCAAAGAGAAAGTTTCCAAACTCAGTTTCTATTTCTCTATGAATTAATCTAAAAGCATAAGCATCCAAGTAATTCTTTCTGTTACACAAAATCCAGCATTTTCCCCAGCCCATTAATACACAAAGAAAATAAGAGACAGACTTTTTGAGAGGAGATATTATTGGTGGGTGACTCCAGGGCTGCAGGATACAAAAATGCTACTTTCCTACAAATGCCGGCATCACAAATTTGCTACCCTGCATGCACCCATCCGAATCTGTTTTTTCATTCATTTTAAAATAGTTGTATGTAACTTTAAACAATTGTTTTTCCTAGTTACTTCATTATAAATTATCTTTATAAAATTAGTGAACAAAGATCAATAACTAATTAAACTACTAATTATTTTAAAAGGACAAGCAAGATTAGCATTCACCTCTCAGTCATTCCAGGATGTTCTTCATGCATGTTAGAATTATTTGCTTGGAGACCATAAATGTAATTAAACACATCAACAGATGTAAAAACTGGAACCGCATGGTATATCACTAATGCATAAAAAGCTTTTGATAATATCCAGCATCTTTTCCTAGTAAAAACCCTCAAACACCTAGGTATAGAAGGAATAAACCTCAAAACAATAAGTGCCATCTATGATAAACCCATAGCCAGCATATTGCTAAACGGACAGAAATTGGAAATATTTCCCCTGAAAACCAGATCAAGACAAGGTTGCCCCTTCTCACTCATCTTGTTCAACATTGTGTTGGAAGTACTAGCTAGAGCACTTAGACAAGAGAAGAAAATCAGAGGTATCCAAATAAGAAAAGGAGTTACGTTATCCCTCTTTGCTGACGATATGATCCTATATCTAGACAATCCAAGAGAATCTTTCACAGATCTGCTTGCACTGATAAAGGACTTTGGCAAAAACTCAGGGTACAAAATAAATGTGCAAAAGATAGTTGCATTCCTATACACCAACAGCAAGCAGGCAGAGACCCAAATTAAAAGCAGAATCCCATTTCCAATAGTCACACACACACAAAAAAAACCTTGGCATCTTCCTAACCAGAGAAGTGAAAGACCTTTACAATGAGAACTACAAAACACTGCTCAAAGAAATCCAAGAAAACACAAACAAATGGAAAACTATTCCATGCTCATGGATAGGAAGAATCAACATTGTTAACATGTCTGTCTTACCAGAGGCAATCTACGGATTCAATGCAATACCTATTACATTACCAACATCATTCTTCTCAGACTTGGAAATGATAATACAGAAATTCATATGGAAACATAAATGACCACGAATAACCAAAACAATCCTTAGCAAAAGAAACAAAGTGGGAGGTTCACACTTCCACAAGGCTACAATAATCAGAATAGCCTAATATTGGTACAAGGATAGGCATGCGAACCAATGGAACAGGACAGAGATTCTGGAAGCAAAACCTCAACTTCTCAACCAACTCATCTTCAACAAAGTCTCCACTACAACCACTGGGGAAAGGAGAACCTATTCAGTAAATAGTGCTGGGAAAACTAACATCACATGCATAAGATTGAAACAGGACCCCTACCTATCACCATACACAGAAATCAATGCTAAATGAATCATAGATCTAAACGTAAAACCTCAAACTATAAGAACCTTAGAAAATGCAGGAGACACCCTTATGAAAACCGGAACTGGCGACCAATTCCTAATCAAAACCCAAGTGCCCATGCCATAAGAGATAAGATAGACAAATGGGACCTCATCAAAGTGAAAAGTTTCTGCAGAACAAAATAGACCATCAAGAGAGCAGAGAGACAGTCCACAGAAAGGGAAAAATATTTGCCAACTGTGTATCTGACAAAGGCCTAACCTCTAGGATCTATAAGGAACTCAAACATGCTGAAATAAAAAAAAACAAGCAGACCCATTAAAAAGTGGGCAAAAGGCATGAATAGACCCTTCTCAAAAGAAGATATATGGACAGCCAACAGACACAAGAAAAAACGCTCAGCCTCACTAATCATCAGAGAAATGCAAATCAAAATCACATTGAGATACCACCTAACCTCAGTAAGAATGGCCATCATTAATAAAACAAACAACAACCAGATGTAGGCGAGGATGTGGAGAAAAAGGAACGCTTCTACATTGCAAGTGGGAATGCAAACTAGTGCAACCTCTTTGGAAGACAGTGTGGCGATTTCTGAAAGAACTAGAAATTGACCTTCCATATGACCCAGCATTCCCAGAGGAATTCAAATCATTCTACAAAAATGATACCTGCACACACATGTTTATTGCAGCACTATTCGCAACAGCAAAAATGTGGAACCAACCATGCGCCCATCAAAGCTGGACTGGATTTAAAAAAGGGGTACATATACACAGTGGAATATTATACAGCCATAAAGAAGGACAAATATATGAACTTCTCAGCAACTTGGATGGATTTAAAGTCTATCATACTCAATGATCTATCACAGAAACAAAGAACAGAGTACCATATGTTCTCACTCATATGCACACCTTGAACAATTATCCTAATACTATAAGAAAGGGATTGGCAGTAGTGGGAAACTGCTGGTGGGGGGAGGCTCACCTCACCAACAAGTGTAACTGCATAATGAACATCTGTATACCTAACTCTGAATTGTACCCTGCATCTTTAAAATTAAAAAAAATTTTTTTTACAGAATTACTTGTTTGTGTATTATTGGGTTACTATGTCTTTTTCACCTTGGCAGTTTGTTTTAGGTTCCACACAGTTTTGACCAAAACTATAACATAGACCATCACCAAGTTTTTGTTTGGTTGTTGGTGTTTTCTTTCTTGTCTTTTCTTTCTTTCCTTCCTTCCTTCCTTCCTTCCTTCCTTCCTTCCTTCCTTCCTTCCTTTCTTTCTTTCTTTCTCTCCGCTTTCTTTTCTTTCCCGTAAATAGATTTTAAGTTAATCATCAAGCAATATTGACTTTTTTGTTGTGCTTTTTATTTCCAGCCAATATATTTTCCTTTGTTGATGCAACATTTTCTGGTTATTTAAAACAGTTTGTTTTTAATGTTTCCCACAAAAACAATGAGAATTTACGTAGTTATTCTCAGGGTTTTATCCACTGAAATGTAAAAGAAGATGAAACCTTTGGCAGTTGTACAACATTAAAGCTATTCTAAATATGCCCCAAAGTGTATCTACTATTTTTAGATGGCATCTACCTACTTGCAGTTCAATAGTAAAGAGAGTGATCTATGCTAGTTTTCACCATCAACTTCTCTGAGAAAACCTCAGTTCTTCAACTTTTGCAGATTTCTGGTTGTACTAAAAATTTTTAATCTTTCCTATTTTACCCAGTTTTCAAGTTTATGACTCAAACTTTCTGTATTAAATCACAATACTTATTTCCTGTTGGAGATATAATTAAAAACATATTGCATTTTAAATATATAAACAAAAGGTTCACACACATAATACAGAGTTGAGGGGTACTTTAATTGTCATTGGCAGGAAGTCAAACTAAAAGAAATCAGATACTGTAAACAAAATATGTGATGTAAGTGACCATTAGACATTATTTTTGTATTTAATTTATGTATGTATGTATTTATTTACTTTTGAGTCAGAGTCTCACTCTGTTGCCCAGGCTGGAGTGCAGTGGCACCCTCACAGCTGCCACCGCCTTGATTTCCTGGGTTCAAGTGATCCTTCCACCTCAGACTCCTAAGTAGCCCCATGGAACTCCAAGCATGCACCACCAAGCCTTAGAGTCCATCATCATCAGGGATCTATCACAGAAACAAAAAACTGAGTACTACATGTTCTTACACATAAGCAGACCCTGAGCAACTATCAAAATATTATAAGAAAGGGAGTGGCAGTAGCTGGACACTGCCAAGAGAGGGGAGCAGCACACTCCATCAACAAGGGTACCTGATCTCAAACAAGGCAATGTGCAGTCCAAAGTCAGGCCCAACCTTTACCTGTACAATGACCATTTGTATGCCAAATACAGAATTGTACCTCACATCTTTAAAATAAATAAATATATACAAACATACATACATACATAAAAGAATTTTTTCAACTTCAATGACTTTTGGTGGGCTATAATCTAAATCACTGATTCCTATAGCAGTAAAATAATTTATCAAAATGCTGGCTGTGTGTGTCTGATTTATGTGAAGAAATCAGTTTTTAGCTCTTTCACTCTGGCTCTGAGAAACTTCAGCACACTCTGTTCCTTCCCTGGTAACATGCCCAGAACAACTGTTTGGGACTGCAGTGTCAATGCCACTTTATCCTCCAAGCACAGAAGTATCAGATTTTCTAATCAACAATTGCACATAAAATTTTATGACTTTCTGAACTTACATAAAAGCAACAAGCTACTCACCAACAAAGAAAATAAAATGTTCTTAGTTTCACTGAGTTGTTATGTACCAAATACATTTAAAAACTTTGTATTATTAACTAATAATAGATTCATGGAAAGTTGGAAAAGTAGAGCAAAAACATCTCATGCCCCCTCCATTCAACTGCTATGAATCATATGCTTGTAAACAAAATTGTGAATAATGAGTAACTATTAGAAATTTCTAAACGCCATTTTTAGAATCAATGACTTTTGGTGGGGTGGAATCCAAAACCCTGATTCTTACAGTATTTTATGTAATGATGACATCTTATGTCACTGTAGTAGAAAATCAAAACGGAAATAAACATTGGTACATTATTGGTTTAAAACCTGCATCTTGGGCAACCCCCTCAGTTCCCTTCCCACTGTGGGAGCTTTTCTATCCTCTCAATAAATCCTGCTTTAAAAAAAAAAAGGAAGAAAAAAAAAGCCTGTCTCTCTCTCTCTCTCTCCTTCTTGCGTGTGTGTTTCCATGAGCTTTTCCTCCATGTACAAATCTGTGTAATCACTACTACACTCAAAACACAGACTTGAAAGCCAGGTATAGTGGCTCATGCCTGTCATCTCAGCACTTTGGAAGGGTGGGGCAGAAGAATTACTTGAGGCCAGGAGTTCAAGACCAGCTCAAGGCTATAGCAAGACCCTGTCTCAAAAAAGAAAAAAAAAAATTAGCCAGGGTGGCGGTGCACGCCTGCAGTCCTAGCTACTCGAGTGTCTGAGGCAGGAGACTCCCTTGAACTCAGGAGGTGAAAGCTGCAGAGAACTGTGATCTCGCCACTACTTGCCAACCTGCACTTGTTTAGACACTGTAAAACATTTCCAGTGTTTTACTACATAACTGTTCTAAACATACGTGCACATATTTTGTGTAAAGATAGGTTTTAATTTATCTGGGCTAAATGCTCAAAAGTGTAATTACCGGTTGTATGAGAAGCACACGTTTTGTAAAATCTGGCAAATTATTTTTCAGAGTCACCACTGTTTTACATTCCTAACACCAGTGTATGAGAAATCCAGCTTCTCCTCATCCTCACCAATATTTATTATTACTGCTGAACTTCTCTATTAGTGAGGGATTTGTTGCAAAACTCTCCCCCTGACTGTTACCAAATCCACACATGTTCAAGTCTCTTAGATAAAATGGGGAACTTCTCGTATGGACAGCCAACTATATTGATATTTTTTTGGTTTAGATAGTCTACATGGTTTTAATTTGCATTTCCTCACGATTAATGATATTGAGTATCTTTTTAAAATATGGTATCAAGATAGCTAGAAAAAGGCTAGACAGACAGGAGGATCCTCTGGTAACAATGTAGCAAATTCCCAGCTGGCCTCTCAGTCTCAGCATTGGTAAACAAGCTTCCTGGAGCCTCACAAGCTAAACCTTAAGTACTCACTGCTGGGATCAAAAAGCAACCAATCAACTCACCATTTGGATCCCTACCTTCTGCAGATTGTTCCTTAATAGTGACCAATCAGAACAACTATAGCTCACAGCTAGGGCTAACCAGCTTGGACTTAGGGCTATATAAGCACCAGGTTTTCAGCCCCAGACAGACAACCCCTTCCAGTCCCTTCCCACTGTGGGAGCTTCTCTGTCCTCTCAATAAATCCTGCTTTTGTTTTTTTCACAAAAACTTACATTGGCTTTATTATGTCTTCTAAATATATAAGTCCTTAGAGAGGCATCAATGTGGCATTTATCTTATACAATGACATGAGTGCCTGAGTTCAGATGACCATTCTTCAAAAGTTCAGGATGTTGTGCCAGTCTCCATAATGGATAGAAATACTGATGTAAAGACCCAGTTGTCTACAACTTCTCAGTGGGAGAGTGCAGGGGTCACAATCACAGCCGAAGGTGCCACCTCCCCGTCAAGCAATCCTATCACATAACCAAACTCCAGCTCCAGTTTCTTACGCAAGGAGGGGCTTGCGGAATGTGACCTCTGCTTGACTTGCTGGCAATTCAAGAAGCCTTCACTATGTTTTGCTGTATGAATGGGTGGGGAAGTGGTTCGAAAACAATGATACAGCTCCTGCTCATGAAAGTTTATAACCTTCCGGGGTAAAACTTACAAACATGCAACAACAAGGTAATTACCAAGCAACCTATAAACTGGTGTACAAACTATATCCAATAACTAGAGGGATAAGAGATCATCAAAATGGCCTCAGTCAAAAATGTTGACCAAACTGTAGCAGGTAAATCAAACTTGACCTTACAAACAAGGTGAGGATCATGGACCGGCAAAGAGGAAGCAGGAGGAACTTCAGAGTTGCGTGGAGGATGCAGAAGAATGTGGGGAGATGAGACTGGGGAGTAGAAAGCAGGAATGGCTGGTGGAGACCCCCAAGTGATAGCTCTAGGCATGAAAGGCAATAGGAGTGGTTTCTGTCCTGCAACGGAAGCAATATCCTCAGGCTCTTCATGCTTGGGCTTCTATCCAAAAGGTCAACTGCTTGATCAAGGCCATCCTGGCTTTTCAGCAGGATGGAGAGCTCGTTGTTCATGTAATGCAGATCAAGAGGTTGCCCAAACACGGTCGTCCCCCTGTTCTCCACATCTTCATACCTCACAGGCCGGCCAAATGCTACAATTTGCCTCTCTCTCCCCATTGTGCTCACACTTGATTCTGACGTCACTCAGAAATTTCTTTTTCTCACTAGCTCCTGCACATGAGCTTGTTATTGCGAGGCTGTTCAGGAGGGCTGAGCTGCTGCTGTTGTGTATTTTCTGCCTGCTTGAGGGACCTGTGTCCTTGTTCTTTTTGGTCTCATGTCTAGGCCCCCGGGGGCATCGGCATATCTGGAGGGGTACCAGGTCCTTCATGATCAAGTGCACTGCCTCTTGTTCATCCATGGTGGCGGTGGCTGAGGTGCAGGCCCCGGGCTGTCACCTGCCTCGGGACTGCATGCCAGGGCTGGGTGGCAGGCGGCGGGGACCGACCTGGCTCCGTGCAGGGGGAGCAGGCTGCGCCCCCCACTGCCTCTCCAGGCTCTGGCTCCATGTTGAAGATGAGTCGGTTGAAGGTTTATGGTCCTATTTCCAGATTCTCTGTCCTGTTCCATTGGTCTATGTGTCTACTCCTATACCCGTACCATGTTGTCTTGGTACCATGTAGCCTTTAGTAAAATTTGAAACCTGGAAGTGTGATACCTCCAGCTTTGTTCTTTTTGCTGAGGATTGGATGTTGCGTATGTTTCAAATGTGCTTATTTGCAATTCATATCTCATCTTTGACAAAATGCTTTTACACTTTTTGGGGGCTCATTTTCTAGTTTGTTGTTTTTTTTTTAAGTTGAGTTTTGAAAGTTACTTCTATACTCTTGACATAAGGCTTTCATCAGATATGTGGCCTGCAATTATTTCATACCCATCTGTAGCTTGTCTTTCTAATCTCTTAACAGAGTATTTCACCAACTTTGGGAAGTTTTCAGCCATAATTTATTTATAGTCACTCCTCCTTATTTTCTGGGACTCCAGTGATATGCATGTTGGATCTTTTGTTATTATCAAGATAATATTGATTGACCTTTAATATTGAACCAGCTTTGAATTTCTTCAATAAATTCTGCCTGATCATTATATATATATGATATACTATATATGTGTGAGGATTTTTGTGTTTAAGTTTATAAGAGATATTGATCAGTTGTTTTCTTTTATTGTACTGTCTACATCGTTTTGGTTTTGGCATTAGGATACTACTGGTTTCATAAAATGAGTTGGGAAGTATTTCCTTCTCTTTTGTTATCTCAAAGAGATTATGTAGAACTGGGATTAATATTAATTCTTATTTAAATATATGGTAATATTTTCCAGTGATGTGATCTGTACCTGGAGATTCATTTTTCAAAGATTTTAAACTAGTGATTCAATTTTTCTTTGAATTTTTGGACTAATCAGACTTTCCGACTCATGTTGGATAATTGGTAGTTTGTGTTTTTTGGAGAAATTGATCCATTCAATCTAAATTTGTAGATAAAGAGCTGTTTGTAGTATTTCCTTTATATCTTATCATCATAAGATTCTGCAGAATCTGTAGAAATATTGCCTGTTTTTTATTTAATATTGCTAAATTGTGTCTTCTGCTTTTTTTATATTTAGCGGTCTTACTAGAAGTTTATTAATTATGTTGATCTTTTCAAATAATCAGCTTTTGGTTTCATTGATTTTTTTCTCCACTAAGTTTCTGTTTTCAAATCCACTGATCCCTGCTTTTTATTATTTCGTTTCCTCTATTTTGAATCATTTTTAAAATTTTTTTCTAGTTTCTTGAGGTGGGAGCCTAGATTATTAATTTGAGACTTTTCTCTTTTTCTAATTCAAAGATTTAATGTTATAAATTTCCCTCTCAGCACTGCATTAGTTGAATTTCACAGTGTTTAATGTGGTGTTCTCATTTTCATTCAGTTCTAAGTCTTTTTCACTTTTTCTTTGAGACTTTCTCTTTAACCCATGGATTATTTAGTATTACATTGCTTGATTTCTAAAAGTTTTTGCTGTTATTTTCTGTTATTGATTTCTAGTGTAATTATATTATGTTAAGAGAGCATATCTCCTTAGTGTAGTTTTAATTGCTTTAATTTTGTTAAGGTTTATTTTATGTATTGGGATATGGTCTATATCAGTGAAAGATTCATGGCTGTTCAAATATATTCTGTTTTTGTTGAATAGAGTAGCCTATAAATTTCTATTTCATTCTGTTGGTTGGTTGTGTATTTCAATCTTCTATATCCTTGATGATCTTCTATCTAGTCCTTCTCTCAGTTTCTGAGAGAGTGGAGTTGACTGCTCAACTATAATTTGGGATTTGTTTATTTCTATCAGTTTTTGCTTCATTATTTTTATGCTCATTTTTTTTTGCCTCCTTGGTGTAGTGACCCTTTTATTATTATGAACTCTCCATTTGCGTTGGTAATTTTCTTTTCCCTGACTTCTAGTTTATCTCACATTAACATGTCCATTCTTACTCTTTTAAAATTAGTGTTTACATGTCTTTTTTACATCTGTTTACTTTCAACTTACCTGTATTGTTGTATTTGAGGTCAGTTTCTTATAGACAGCATAAACTTGGGTCATTTTTTAAACCCAAACTTCCAATTTTTGCCTTTTGATTAGTGTAATTACAGCACTTACATTTTAAGTAATTATTGATATTTTAATGCTTTTAGTCTGCCTTTTTATTATTATATAAATCCCTTATGAAACGTATGATTTGCAAATTTTTACTCCTTCTCTACATTGTTTTTTCCTTTTCTTTCTTTTTTTGTTTGTTCTTATGA
This sequence comes from Carlito syrichta, assembly GCF_000164805.1. Taxonomy (NCBI): domain Eukaryota; kingdom Metazoa; phylum Chordata; class Mammalia; order Primates; family Tarsiidae; genus Carlito; species Carlito syrichta. The sequence goes on along the minus strand of NW_007252783.1, from coordinate 353,173 downwards.
GTTGGAATCTCACTCTGTCACCCAGGCTGGAGTGCAGTGGCACACTCACGTTCACCCCACAGTTGACCTGCTGGGCTCCGGCGATCCTTCTGCCTCAGCTTTCCAAGAAGCCAGAACTACAGGCACATGCCACCATGCTCAGCTAGTTTTTTGATTTATTGTAGAGATGAGGTCTCACCAAGTTGCTGGGGCTGGTCTCAAACCCACAGGCTCAGGCAATCCACTCACCTCGGTCTCCCAAAGTGCTGGGATTATAGGCTGATCCACTGAGCCCAGCCCCTTCTTTTCTTTACTGTGTTCTTTTAAACATAAAATTCTTAATTTTGATAAGGTTTTATTTATTTTTTTCTTTTGTCAATTGTGCTTTTGATGTCATAACTTTAAAAATAATTGCCTAATGCAAGGTCATAAACATTTCTGTATTTTCTTAAAAGTATTTTATTGTTTTAACTCTTACATATAGGTTTATGATCCACTTTCAATTAAGTTTGTATATGGGTGAGGTATGAGTTTAGTTTCATTATTTTGCATGTGGATACACAATTTTCCCATCATCATTGATAAAGAGTAATTGAACATATATAGAACAGATTGTTGCAGACTCTCGCTTCTATTACACTGGTCTGTGAGTATCTTTATGCCAGTGCCAACCTCTCTTGGTTTTGGTAGCTTTAAAGCAAGTTTCTAGATCCCTGGAATTTCCATATGAATTTTAAGATAAGTGTATCAATTTTCCCAAAAGAAGAATGCAGTTGGGATTTTAGTACAGATTGTATTAAATCTGTAGGTTAGTTTGCCATTTTGACAATATTTTGTCTTCTGATTCATGAACATGGACTGACTTTCCATTTATTTAAGTATTCTTTAATTTCTTTCAACAATGTTGTGTACATCTCAGTGTACCATCCTATACTTTTGTTAAAATTGGTCTTAAGTATTTTATCTTTTTGATGCTATTATAAATGAAATTGCTTTTTTGATTTCATGTTACAATTTATTTTGTATATCAACCCTGTATCTTGCAGCCTTGCTGGATTAATATATTGGTGCTAATATTTTTGTGTGCAGAAGTTTCTTGGGATCCTCCATATACAAAAACATGGCATCTGCAAATAGAGATCGTTTTACTTCTTTCTTATTGGGGTGTTTCTTTTATTTCCTCTTCTAGTTTGATTGACCTGGCTAAAACATCCAGCAAGATGTTAAAGTGGCAAGAGTGGATATTCTTGTCTTATTCCTAATCTTAGGGGGAAGAATTCAGTCTTTCACCATTAAGTCCAATGTTACCTGTAGGTTTTCTACAAATTTTCTTTAATTTTTTGGAAACATTTTCTTGTATTCCTAGTTAGCTGAATATTTTTGTCATAAAAGGAAGTTAGATTTTGCCAAATGCTTTTTCTGCATCTATTGAATGATCATGTGATTTTTTTGGTATTTTATTCTACTGATAATACAGTGTATTACATTGACTGATGATATATGTTAAACCAATCTTGCATTCCTCTGATATCCTACTTGGTCATTGGTGTATAACCTTTTAATGTATTGCTAGCTTCAGTTTTCCAGTATTTTGTTGAAAATGTTTGCATATATTATATTCATAGTGAATATTTGTCTCTGGTTTCCTTTTTGATGATATCTTTGCCTGGTTTTGATATGATGGTAATATTGACCTCATAGGATAAAATGTGAAGCGCCCCCCCACCTCCTAGTTTTTGAAGAGTCTGTGAAGAATTGTCCATTTTTCTTTAAATCTTTGGTAGAATTTACCAGAAAAATCATCTGTCCACAAAATTTTAAGGGTTAAAAAAAATTGACTTTTAAATACAAACTTTAAGTAAAATTTACATTCCAAAAAGCTATGTTGAGCTTACAAAAGGCACACTACTTCCACTTCTGTCTCAGAAGCATGAACTATTTTGTAAAATGATAGACCTTCTTACAAAAAGAGCATAGTTTCTGAGGTCCTCTTTATCCTGACGTCACATGTGTATGTTGTATTAGTAGAGTTGGATTTCTAGTGGCTTCGTATCAATCCTTTAGCAGCCAGGAGAACAGAAACAGAGATTTATAGTCTGAGGGACAATATGAAAAAAGCCAAACTTCTGTATGATCTGCCCTAGCAGTTTGACATGTTTGTGTGATCCCTTCTGCCAAGTTAAGCTATAAATCCTCTCGGTTGATTTTACTGAGCACTGTAAGTAAAAGTACCAAGAATTTAAATGCATAACTTTGGGAAATTGAAAGCAAAGGTGCTGGAATATCTAGAAGAACAAAATGTTGATGGGGGCTAAGACAGCCAGAAAGAATTTGAGATCTTACCTAGAGATTAGAAACTGCTAACATTCCTAGCCTGGAACGCATACCTGATGCTGCACTGTTGTGTGATTCTGGAACCATCTGACATGGAAAAGTTCTGCTTCCATTTGGAAGTCTGAAACCATCTCGCTTCTAATACCATAACGACATCCACAGGCAACTATCACTGTTTTGAGCTAGAGTCACTTCTTTTTTCCTTTATTCTTCTGATCTTCTGCCAGTACTAAAGCAGCCTAGGAAACATAATTTATAGTCTCTCGGCCTTGGCCACACAGAGTGAAGTATATAAAGGCAAGTGGAAGAAATCCAAGTGTTTCTGTAGAACTTATTCTAAAATTAAACATTTGATTTTAAATGTCTGAAACAGGCCAGGCGCGTTTGCTCAAGCTTGTAATCCCAGCACTTTGGGAGGCCAAGGCAAGAGGATTGCCTGAGTCCAGGGATTCGAGACCAGCCTGGGCTACTTGGTGAGACCTCATCTCTACAATAAATCAAAAATTAGCCGGGCGTGGTAGTGAGAATCTGTAGTTCCGGCTACTTAGAAGGCTGAGATGGAAGGATTGCGGGAGCCCAGCAGGTTGAGGTTGCCGGTGGCTATGAGTGTATCACTGAGTTCCAGTCTGGGCGACAAGAATGAGACAACTCAAAAAAAAAAAAATGTCTTAAGCAACCAGAAAAAGTGATAGTGGGTAGTGTCTGATTGTTTGTCTGATCCTATATTTTGGAGCAAAATAAATTTATCCCCCAAAATGTAGCAGGATAATTTACTTATAGCTCTCAGTAAAATCAACAGAGAGGATTTACAGCTTAACTTGGCAGAAGGTACTACACAAAATAGCCAAACCGCCAAGAAAGACGATAAGGAAGTTAGGTTTTCTGTACATTGTTCTTAGGCCATGAACTTGTACATGTCAAGGAGAAGAGCAAGGACGACACTTTCCCTGTAAAAGTCCTCAATCCCTTCAAATGAAGAAAGAGGAGGGACAGAAGTCTAATGAACCACTGAGGATTATTCTGGCAATTGTATTTCACATAGAGGTGCCTGAAACAAGCACTTCTAGCCCAGGTCTCCCTAAAAGAATGAACAGCCGGGCTCGGTGGCTCAGCCTGTCATCCCGCGCCTTTGGGAGGCTGAGGTGAGTGGATGACCTGAGCCTGCGGGTTCGAGACCCGCCTGGGCAGCGAGACCTCATCTCTACAATAAATCAAAAAATTAGCCGGGTGTGGTAGCGTGCGCCTGTAATTCCAGCCACTCGGAAGGCTGAGGCGGAAGGATCGCCAGAGCCCAGCGGGTCGAGGCTGTGGTGGCCGGGAGCGGCCACTGCACTCCAGTCTGGGTGACGGAGTGAGACTCTAACTCAAAAAAACAAAACAAACAAACAAACAAACAAAAAAAATTGAACAAAACCTGCAAAGTATTCATTCACCTAATGTCTGTTTTCTAACTCTGAAACTTACACTTTAAAATGTTCATGGCTTTTTAAACAAATACTTTATAATTACATAAACCTCAAATCCATTTTAAGAGGGAAAATATATGAAGTGCAAGATCTAATTGAAATCCTAATTTTTTAATGTTTTTTTTTTTTTTTTTTAGCAGTTCTACTTTCTGAAATTTTATAAAGAGCAAAGGGATATTTTCAAAATGGAAAGAAGGGTGATATACAGGTGATTGTAATGAAGTACTTGAATTTTCTGGCTTCAGTCGGGTCGAGGTAAGAAGTTCTTCGTGTTCCATAAAAGTGCAGTGAGAAGGCATATCTAGTTTGAAATCATAACATTTCCATCTTTCCCAAAGGCAGATGGTACATGTCGTGCAATGCGGGCACAGACACACGTCAAATTAGCAACCAGAGGCATAAGAGTAAAGCAATTGTCGTAGGGAATATATTGGCAGTGAAAACAGCAAAGCACATGCTGTCCTGTGGGCCTGCTAGCTCACCAAGAGGCATGCTGAGGTGGGAGGTCAGGACTCTTCAAGGAGAGTTCTGCAAGAAAGACCTCACCTGATTCTACCACTCTGCTTATTGATAGAGTAAAAGGGTAGGCTACTTGATTTTGACAATGTAACAGGGAGCGCTTCCTTTAACAATGACATGTTGCAAAAATGTATGCTTTTTTTTTCAAACAAAGCATAGTTTTATTGCAAATGGGCGGGGGAGGCAGAGCTCAGGGACTGCTATTAACTTATTATTTTGCCACGCTTACCCGAGGGCATGTCTAGCAAAACTACCAAAAAGGGGAAAAAGAGAAAACAAATTTTAAAAGATATAAACCACATATGATTTGTTTAGCTATTCAAGTAGTGTTTATCATTTGATGTCTTAATTGGAAAACTAACTTTTGATTTGTCTCCTAAAAATGAGAAAATATAAGTTTATCTTTACATATTTTTTCTATTCATTTAATTTCATTATTGCTAGCTTCATCGTGTTTAATCTATTAACATATTTTAAATAATATACTGTAAATACTGAGTTATTCACCCTACCCATGATAAACAAATTACTATCCTTGAGGAAAACAGTTCCAATAAATATATATATGATGATCATATATCTGGGATTGCTAGATTCAACAAATATAAATACAGAATGCCCAGTTGAACTTGAATTTCAGATAAACAAAAAATGCTTTAGTAAAAGTATGTCCCAGATAATGACATTTACCTATCTATGTGTCCACCTACCTATCTGCCTGTTTATCCTTGTGTTAACAATCAGTTCATAACCATTTTATTGGTTTGCTTCTCCCCAAAAATCACTAATCTGAGCCATAAACTCTCTCAACATCAGATGATTCTTTTTGTTTTTTTAAATTTCAATCGGTACGGGGACACAAATAGTTTTGGGTCTGTGCTTTAAGAATACCCCCCACTACCACCTGTGCACATTGTACCCAATAGGTGTTTTGTTTTGTTTTTGTCCCTCTTCTTACTCTTTCCCTCCCCCCTTCTGTGTCTCCAGTGTCCATCGTACCATTCTCTTCGCCTCTGCATATCCTTAGTTCAGCTCCCACTTATAATTGAGAACATGTGTTTGGCTTTCTGTTCCTGAGTTAGTTCACTTAGGGTGATGTTCTCCAATTCGATTCAAGTTGCTGCAAAAGGCATTATTTCTTTCTTTTTGATAGCTGAATAGTATTCCATAGTGTATATATATATACTACATTTTCATTATCTACTGATTGGCTGATGAGCATTTAGGTTGACTCCCCATCTTTGCATGTGTGAATTGTGGTGCAATGAACATGCAGGTGCAGGTATCTTTTTAACGTAACGACCTCTGTTCCTTAGGGTAGATACCTCGTAATGGGATTGTTGGATCAAATGGTAGATCCACTTTTAGTTCTTTGAATAATCTCCATACCGCTTTCCATAGAGGTTGTACTAATTTACACTCCTGCCAACAGTATATAAGCATTCTTTTTTCTCCACATCCACACCCGGCTTCTATTGTTTTTTTATTATTTATTTGTTTGCTTGTTTATTTATTTATTTTTGAGTTAGAGTCTCACTCTGTTGCCCGTGGGAGTGCAGTGGCACATTCATGGTCACCCCAGCATCTACCTGCTGGGCTCTGGGATGCTTCCACCTCAGTCTTCCAAGTAGTTGGAACTATAGGCACGTGCTACCACACCTGGCTAATTTTTTAATTTATTGTAGAGATGAGGACTTACCAAGTTGCCCGGGCTGGTCTCGAACCCTCAGGCTCAGGCAATCCACTCTCCTCGGCCTCCCAAAATACTAGGGTTACAGGCTGAGCCACCGAGCCCAACCTTGATATTTTAATAATGACCATTCTGATGGATGTAAGGAGATAGCTCATTGTGCTTTTAATTTGTATTTCCCTGATGATGAGTATATTGAACATTTTCTTAAATGTTTGCTGGCCATTTGTATATCTTCTTTTAGGAGGTCTGTTCATGTCATTTGCACAATTTTTTTTTAGAGAATATAGTTTATTTAGAAAGTAAATTAGAGAAAAAGAGAAAGAGAAAGAAAGAGATGAATCACTTCCTCCAGGTAGGGAAGGGGACCAAAGCTTAAGAAAACATGGCCTGGCCATAGCTCAAAGACCACATGGCCACACCATAACTTAACAAGGGAATGACCTGCCCACTTTTTAATGAGGTTCTTTGTTTTTGTTCTTGCTGATTAGTTTGAGTTTTTTGCAGATTCTGGACATTAGTCCTTTGTTGATGTCTAGTTTGCGAATATCTTCTTTCATTGTTTATTTTCTCTGTTGATTATTTATTTTGCCATGCAGAAGCTTTTTAGTTTAAGTCCCACTTGTTTTATTTTTGTTTTAGTTGCACTTATTTTTGGGGTTTTAGTCATAAATTATTTGCCTAGGCTGATATCCATAAGAGTTGTTCCTACGTTTTCTTCTAGGATTTTTATGCTTTTAGGTCTGACTTTTAAGTCTTTAATACGTCTTAACTTAATTTTTGTATATGAGTAGAGATAGGGGTCAAGTTTCATTTTTCTGCATGTGGCTATCCAATTTTCCCAGCACTATTTGTTGAATAGGGTGTTCTTTCCCCAGTGTATGGTTTTGTCTGCTTTGTCAAAGATCAGTTGGTTTTAGGTATTTGGGCTTATATCTAGATTCTCTATTCTGTTCCATTGGTCCATGTGTCTGCTCTTGTACAAGTACCATGCTGTTTTGGTTACTACAGCCTTGTAGTATAATTTGAAGTCAGGTAATGTGAAGCCTCCAGTTTTATTCTTTTTGTTTAGGCTTGTTTTGGCTATTCTGGTTCTTTTTTTTGACTCCGTGTGAATTTTAGGATTTTTTTTTTCTAACTGTATGAAAAATAGCACTGGCAGTTTGATAGGGCTTGTGTCAAATCTGTAGTTTACTTTGGTGATATGGTCATTTTAATAATGTTGATTCTTTTAATCCATGAGCATGAGATGTTTTTCTATTTGTTTGTGTCTTCAGTTTAATCAGAGCTATATAGTTCCCCTTGTACAAACCTTTCACCCCCTTGGCTAAATATATTCCTAGGTATTTTAGCTTTGGGGCTACTCTTGATTTGATTCTCCACTTGGTCACTATTGGTGTATAGCAAAGCCATTGATTTGTATGTGTTGATTTTATATCCTGAAATTTTACTGAATTTATTTATAAACTCCAGGAGTCTTTTTGAAAAATCTGCAGGATTCTTTCAGTATAAGATCATATCATCAACATACAGAGATTGTTTGGTTTCTTCTTTTCCAACGTGAATACCCATTATTTCTTTTTCTTGCCTGATTGCTCTGGCTAGGACTTGCAGTACTATTTTGAATAGTAGTGGTGAAAGTGGGCATCCTTGACTTGTTCTAGTTCTGAGGGGAAACTCATTCAACTTTTCTCTGTTCAGGATGACATTGGTTGTGGATGTGTCATATATGATTTTTATTATTTTAAGGAATGGTCCCTCTATGCTTATTTTTCTGAAGTTTTTGTTCATGAAGAGATGTTGGCTTTTATCAAATGCTTTTTCTGTGTCTATTGGGATGATCATATGATTTTTATTTTTAACTTTGTTTATGTAGTGCATCATATTGATTGACTTGTGTATGCTGAACTACTCTTTTATCTACAGGATAAAACCCACTTGGTCATGGTATATTATTTTTTTATGTGCTGTTGAATTCGGTTTACTAATTTTTTTGAGGAGTTTTATATCTACGTTCATTAAGAGTATTGGTCTGCAGTTTTCTTTTTCTGTTGTGCCTTTTCCTGGCTTTGTTATCAGAGTGATACTGGCCTTGTAGAATGAGTTAGGGAGGGTTCACTCCTCTTGAATCTTGTAGAATAGCTTTATTAAAATTGATGCCAGTTCTTCTTTGAAAGTCTAGCAGAATGAGCTGTGAGTCCATCAGGTCTTGGACTTATTTTTTTGGGAGACTTCTAAATACTGTTTCAATCTCAGTACTCATTGGTTTGTTCAGGGTTTCTAATTCTTCATGATTCAAGGTTAGGAGATTGTATGTTTACAAGAATTTATCCATTTTCTCTAGATTGTCTAGTTTGTTTGCTTAGAGGTGCTCATAATCGTCTCAGATGGCCCTTTAAATTTCTGTTGTAGCAGTTGTAACATCTCCATTTTCATTTCTGACTGAGCTAACTTGAGTCTTCTGTCTTCTTTCCTAATTAATCTAGCTAGTGATCTATCAATTTTCAAAGAACCAACTTTTTGTTTCATTTATAGTTATTCTTATTTCAATTTCATTTATTTCTGCTCTGATCTTTGTTATTTCTTTCTCTTTTTCTGCTAGCTTTAAGTTTGGTTTGTTCTTGTTCTTCTAGTTCCTTGAGGTGTGATGTTAGGTTGTCAATATGCAGTCTTTCAGTCTTATTAATTTAGGCTTTAAGCGCCATAAATTTTCCTCTGAACACAGCTTTGGCTGTGTCCCAAAGGTTTTGATAACTTGTTTTACTTTTGTTATTCATTTCAAGAATTTTTTTTTTTTTTT
>NW_007252783.1:328562-344365 GCF_000164805.1 Carlito syrichta | reverse complement strand
TGAGTCAGAGTCTCACTCTGTTGCTCAGACTAAGGTGCAGTGGCATGCTCACAGTCACCATGGCCTCGACCTGCTGGACTCAGGTGATCCTTCCACCTCAGCCTTTCAAGTTGTTGGCACTACAGGTGTGAGCTACCATGCCTGGCTTATTTTTTAAATTTATTATAGAGACACAGTCTCACCAAGTTGCCCAGGCTGGTCTCAGATCCCTGAGTGCAGGCAATCCTCTCACCTTGGCTTCCTAAAGTGCTGGGATTACTGGCTTGAGTCACTGGACCTGACTGAATTTTTAAATTTCTGTCTTGATTTTATTATTGACTCAAGGGTCATTCAGGAGCAAATGTTTTAACTTCAATGTTTTGGTTTGGGTTCATGAGTTCATTTTGGAGTTAATTTCTAATTTTATTCCACTGTGATCTGAGAGGGTGCTTGATATGATTTGATATTTTTGAATTTACTGAGACCTGACTTGTGACCTATTATATGGTCTTTCTTGGTGAATGTTCCATAGGCTGATGAGAAAAATGTGAATTCTGTTGTTTTGGGATGAAATGTTTTGTAGATGTCTGTTAGTTCCATTTGCTCTAGAGTACAATTTAACTCCAATGTTTCTTTGTTGACTTTCTGCCTTGATGAACTGTCTATTACTGTCAGTGAAGAGTTGAAGTCTCTCACTATTATTATATTGCTGTCTATCTCTTTTTTTAAGTCTAGTAAAATTAGTTTTATAAAGCTGGGGGCTCTGGCATTAGGTGCATATGTATTTAAAATTGTTGTGTCTTCTTGTTGAATTGATCCATTTATCATTATATAATAACCATCTTTGTCTTTTTTTTTACTGCTATTAATTTAAAGTCTGTTTTATCTGATGGAGGGTGGCTACTTCTACCCATTTTGAGTTCCATTTTCATTGAATATTTTCCCCTACTCCTTTACCTTGAGTCTATAAGAGTCTTTGTGAGTTAAGCAGGTCTTTTGAAAGCAGAAGATATTTGCATTGTGATTTGTATCCTTTCTGCCAGTCTATATCTTTTTAGTGGGGCATTGAGATAATTTACATTCAGAGTTAATAATGAGATGTAAGGTATTACTCCATTCATCATACTGATTGTTACCTGGTTTTATTTCTTATTTTCTCTATTGTGCTTGTGATTCATAAGACCTGTTAACTTTAGGTCCAGAATTTTTCTCCTGGTATATTTTGACCTTTCATTTCCGTATTTAGAACTCCTTTGAGTATTTCTTGTAGAGCCAGTCTAGTGGTGACAAATACTTTCAGTGATTGCTTGTCTGCAAAGGACTTCATTTCTGCCTTATTTATGAAACTTAGTTTTGTGGGATACAAAATTCTTGACTGACTCTTATTCTGTTTGAGGGGATTGAAGATGGGGTCCCAGTCCCTTCTGGCTTGTAAAGTTTCTTCTGAGAAGTTTGCTGTTAGTCTTATAGGCTTACCTTTGTAAGTTATTTGATGATTTTTCTCACTTCTATTAATATGCTTCCCTGATTATAAGCCTTGGAGAGGACCTTTTTGCAATGAATCGTCTGGGGATTCTTTTGCCCTCTTGTATCTGGATGTATAGGTCTCTGGTGAGGCCAGGGAAGTTTTCCTCCATTATTTCCTCAAATAGGTTTTCCAAACCTGTTGCTTTCTCTTCTTTCTCAAGACTTTATTGAGACTTATGATTCTTAGATTTGGATATTTTACATAATCACACATTTCTTGGAAAACTAATGATAAAGTGGTTACTTTGAAAACAGGGAAAACTTTAAGTTGACTTCCATGAGAATCCAGTGGAGCTCGTAGTTGTAGCATAGTGGTGCTGTGTTTCTCAGGCTTAAAAACTACACCATACAGCTCAGAAGAAAATGGACCAGACACAGTCCAAGTCATAAGAGTTTGAACTGGAAAGAAGCTTATAGTTGAGAGTAGGATAAGACATTAAAGTGGTTACAAAATAATTGTTAACAAAAAAGAAAACATGCATTAGGAAAAGAGACACTAATTATAAAATAAAGTATATTTTCCATTTAAGCCTGATAAAGTTAATTGTATAAAATTTGAAAATTATTGAATTATAATTATAACTAAAAATAAATTCTTCTAATAGAATCTTCTCTCAAATCAAAAATCCCCTCCATAAAGATGAAAAGAGAAAACATTTTTATTATTGAATAAACATTAAGTCAGAATGTGATGTGCATCACAGGTAATCCACTAAGAGATCACAAAAACAGAGAGGAATCCTACCTCCTTGTATAACCAGATACAACCCATTGTGTACTCATTTTTCAAGATAAACAGCTGTTTCTCAGATACAGCAATGTGATAGCACCATTTGCCACACACAGTTCATCCTAACTTGACCTGGTACCTGGGAAGACCAATTATGTTAGCTAATTGATCATATCTAGAGGACAAATACATTCCTCATATGAATATAATAGAAGGTGGTTTTGCAACTTGGAGCTTGGTGCCCACTGAAGTTAGGTTCCTGCCTTTCCACAGAAACTGGGAGGTAGGGGTGTCATCTCTCTTGATGTATATATTTCAAAGGCCTTGTTTCCAGCTTTTGAGACAGACATTTCTAAGCTGACAAAAGGTCTATCTAGTCTTTAAAAGGAGGGGAGGAGTATCCCTTCCTTTATTTTCTTTCTTTCTTTTTTTTTTTTTTGAGTTGGAGTCTCACTCTGTCGCCCAAACTGGAGAGCAGTGGCCGCTCCCGGCCACCGCAGCCTCGACCTGCTGGGCTCCGGCGATCCTTCCGCCTCAGCCTTCCGAGTAGCCGGAATTACAAGCATGTGCTACCTTGCCCGGCTGATTTTCGGATTTAGTGTAGAGATGAAGTCTCGCCACCCAGGCGGGTCTCGAACCCTCGGGCTCAGGCAATCCACTCACTTCAGCCTCCCAAAGGCACGGGATTACAGGCTGAGCCACCGAGCCCGGCTCCTTTATTTTCAATGGGGATAATTAAACTTCTCATTTTAAAATTGTGTTTGCCCTTACAAAATCTACAGAAGTGTTGAGACAATTCATATTATCTGTAACTGGATATAATCTTATTAGCATTTTGGCATATTGCTTTGTAGTTTATATATTTTATTTGTTTTTTATAGCTTTTAACATGCAAGTATATGTAATTTTATTTCTGACTTTTTCCTCTTAACATTAATATATCCTTAACATATCTCTTAACATTATCCCATACTATTATAAACATCACTTTTAATGGAAATATTTTAATTGCATTATGTTTATTTTATAGAATAAAAAATATCTTGGTAAATAATATATTTGCTATTATTTTCTTTTGAAAGATTATCAGGAATGAGATTTCTGAGTCAATTAAAATGAATATTTATGGCTTTTGATAGATGTTGCTGAATTGATAAACCTTATTTTTATAAATAACACAATATGTTTCATCCAATAGTCTTTCTCCCTTTGTTCAAGCAATTGTAGAGTTCCTATGATTCTTAAAGTAATGTTAATAACTTCTTATTCCAATTAAAGACCCTGGAACATTCAATACTACTGGAGAACATGAAAAAATGTTTATTTCTGTTCTTTTTTTTCTTCCTTTTTAGAGAGATCCCAAACTTCTTTGCTCTTATTGAAAGCACAATGAGCCATCACGATTAACTCAATAGCAGATATCAAAGATAAGGGGAGAAGGAACATGAGGTGAATCTTGGGTTGCCTTCAACTATGCTTTAAAGCCTTGAATGCTGGAGATAATTGTATACGTATTTAGAGAAACAGTTTGCCCAACCTCATATGAATAATTGAAGACTTTTTACATAATCTAGTTGGCTACATTATGTGTTATCTTGTTCTGCTCCAGACTGTGAGATTTGACCTAGATACCTACTTAAGCAAACCCTAGAGACAGCACTGACCCAAGTCCCTGAAGCAGTCACTGATTTCCTGTGATCAATGGGGGGAAAAAAGTCCCTAAAACAAAGCCTCTTTTCATCCCCATTTATTTCACTTTTGTAGTTGTTTGAAAGCTCTAATGAAAGCCATTGTTTTGTGATACACAGGCCACAGTAGGTTCAATTGCAAGTCAGTCTTCAGTCAGAGAGACTCAAAACTGGGTCCTAATTTTTCATACTGAAAGTGCATAACAGTTGGCATTTGATCCATCTCAGCATTGGTTTTCCAACAGAGAGATCTTTTAAAAAGAGAGAGAAATATACACTTGTATTACTATTCAAAAAATAGATCTTTGTTGCAAGAATTCTGTTTTAAATTATTTCAGAGCTCCTGTAATTCGCAACACAAAGAATTAAGCACTATCCTTGCCTATTACTAACCGATGAATAAGCTGTCCAACATGAGATAATCTGGAAGTATTTCATCAAATCTAGGACACCAACTGACAAATATTTTTGTTCACATAGAATAGGAAGGACATTTGGCCAGGCATATTGAGGAGACAAATTATAAGAATGCTACAGCACTCTCAAGGACTTTGGGATATTGATGAAGTGATAAAGTACACATTAAAATGGTAACTTATACTAATAATACATAGTATTGAACAGAAATTATAGTGATACACCTAATGTTTCTATAACATTTTAGAGTTTACAAAGTTTAACATTTACAACTCTGTGAATTTGGTATTACTGTCACCATTCAATGGGTGAAGAAATTGAGATTTAAGAAAACTGCATTTGCTCAAGATTTAATTGCTGATGAGAAATAAGATTTGATACCAAATTCATGATTCTGAATGTTCCAAGAAATTAAATATCTGGAAGATCAGAACTGAAGCACGGCCAGACCAAGGGAACATTCCTGACAGATGCCGTATTTGACTGGACTTAGGGACATAGGTGACGCTAAGTGCAAGAGAAGTTCATGGGCAAAGACATGACAATGGAAATTCTTGAGACCTCCTTTGAAATTTGAAAGATAGTGAGTGAACCAGCTTGCCTGGAGGGGAATCTTTTGGTGAGGCTAAAGTGGTAAAAACAAGGTGTTTATACTTTATTCAGTAAATCAATGGGTAACTAATGAAAATTTGGAACTATAGCATGTTAGTATGTCTTTGAAGAAAATGGCAGTAGACTTCGATAAGGTAGGTGAATCAGAAGTATTCTTTATATTTCTAAATAATTGACCACTAAGAACTAAAGACTGCCAAGCCCTGAGAACATAAATATTCTCACCACTAATCCCGCCAACATTGTTACAGATTGAGCTGTCAGAACCCCTTCACAGATGCTCAGGTTCTGATGGTTAGTAGCTAAGGGATATCCACTATGTCAACTGTTTCTTTATTGCAATGCCCAGAAATTCCAAGAATCATTTTTTTAAAAATAAGAATCTTGAGTCATTATTAACAGTCTTTGTATTCAAGGACCTTGAGCATTTTATGAGGAACTGTTTTGTTTTTCAAAAGCCTTGAGATGCCCAGCAAACTGGAAAGAAGCATAGCTGAGAGGAAGTGAACTGTAAAGCAGTGACAATCGGTTTAGGATCTAAGGATTCTATGGGTACAAGCCTTAGATTATGGGTTAGAAAACATTGCCTCTTCATTTTTCTTTTCTAGATCAAATCTGAAATTGTTATCTTTCATCCTGCCGGGGCAAAACAATAATGACCTGAACAGACCTTGACCTCACTTATAAGGTTCTTTGTCAGTGAAGCGTAAGGAGAATCTATAAATTTGAAGGGATCACTAGAATTGTTCTTATGAATACTACACCAATTATTGTCATAACAATGTATGAAAACAAGACACATTAGGATGAGTAAAGATCAATTAGCATTCTGAAGATGTTGTCAATGTTTAAATAATTGGAGAGAAATGTTGAAGCAGTATAATAGAAAGTTGCTATATCAATGATTCCTTTCCTTCCAATGTCTAATTCCATATCTCGTGATATTTTAAGGACATGCAAGATTAATTTTTTTCTTGTATGGATCTTAAATAGCTTAATATAATTGACACCCATGGATTATAATTTCTATAGAATTATTTGTCTCCCATCACTAAAAGGCAATCATACAGTACAAAGTCAGCCCACATGTACTGGGCCTCTGTGCAAACCACCATTGTGGACATCATAGAAAACTGGCTCTTTGCCCTCGAGTATTAAAACTGGTTCTAGAGAGAAAATATGCATGCTTTGAACCATTTCCAAAGTTATAAGTGATAGGGTTTACAGGTGGATGAGAAAAGAGGTTGTAGTTAAAACAACTCGTCATGTGAACTTCACAAACAGAGCACAGTGTTGCAACAGCTCAAAAAGCTAACACTCTGCTCTAACAGTGTCCTATTACTAATTGCTTTATTGCCAATATCTGCTGCTTTTCCAAGACCACATCCCAAAGCTATGTGACTGATAACGTCCTGGTACTGACTGTCAATGTTTGCTTTCCTAAAGCTGCATTTCAGAGACAAGTGATTAACAACATCCCTGGTAGTGACTGGTTTAGTACAGACATCTGCACTTCAAGACCGTGGGACCAACAGCACCCAGATAAATTGAAATTCCAGTACCAGAGTGGCTAGCCCTGCCCTACTGGGAAATAAAAGGGAGCTGGACATGGGTGTTTCCAGTGTGCATTTCATAGGATACTTTTTGTTTAACCTGGTGAATAGCCTAATGCGTAGTTGTTCCACCCAAGACTAGGGGAAATCACTCACACAGGGAAACTTGTTTATATTGGCAGATACCCTTGTGAATTCTCTGACCTGTTTCCTTTGTGTTCTCCCTGGAGTCCTGGGTCAGTCCCTGGTTCTTCAGCACCATCACAATAGGAAACAAGTTAAAAGGTTTTTATTTGTAAATCCCGGGCAAGGAGTGTGTAACGAGTCAGGAGGGCAGCCCTCCGTCCCGGGGGGGCAGGAATGAAGAGTCAGACAGAGAGAAAGAGAAAAGTGCTTGGCAACTAGCTGTATATATAAGGGAGTAGGATGTGGACCACTACGTTCATGGCAAATACCTGAATGATCTGTTTAAAGGAAGTGGCAGAAAAGCAGGGAGCCAGGCTGCTAGATGGGAGAGATGTCCCCAAGCTATCTCTGGCCACTGACTTAAGCCATTCAGCTGTGGTGTAGACTGGAAACTGTGTCAAGTGTGACTAAACCCTGCTCCTGGAATGTTAAACTTGTATTCAAAATGGATGCTGAAGCAACACAAAATTATAAAAATTCACTACACTCAGGCCTTAACATGCCCCATTCTATGACCTAGAAGAAATAGGTAATCTTTAGCCAGTCTGACTAAAACCCTGGTAACATTGCCAGCACGGAAAAAAAAGTATCTAAAACCCAAAATACTCAGGAGAAATATCTCCAGAGTCATTGAAATCAATACGAAGATTCATAGTTCTTTTAACAAACCAAAATATTTTTAAAGCTGCCTTATGATGAGAAAATAAAAAGCCTCATTTATTTTATTCAATAAATATTTATTAAGCACCTTTATGGATCAGGCACTGATTTAGGTCTTGGCAGGCACAGCCATGAGCATAGCTGCTCAAATCCTTCCCTCAGTGCCTATATTCAAGCAGAAGAAGAGATACTGAAAACAAGATATAAATAAAAGCTGTAGAATGTCAGATGGCATATTGAAAAATGAAACAGAGAGAGGATAGGGCATGATGGGGCGAGGGTTCAATTTAAACAAAGTGATTAGGGAGACCATTGAGAAGAGGATATTCAGGCAACGATCAGAAGGAGGCAAGGGTACAAACCCTTTAAAAGTATATGAAGGAAGAATGTTCTAGGCAGACAGAATGGCAAGTGCAAATATCCTGAGGCAGCAGAGTGCCAAGTGTGTTAGAGGCATAGCAAAGACGCCAAAATAACAAAAAGTGAGCATGAGAGACAGAAATAGAAAGGAGACTAGAAAGGATAGTGGGGGACCAGATTAAGTAAGGGCTTCTAGGATATTGTAAGGACTTACGCTTTCACTCTAGTAAAAGAAAGCCATTGTAGGTCTTTAAGCAAAAAGAAGTGACATGGTCTTTAACCTATTTTGGGTCTGACAATTAAGTTCACAAGCTCATCCTAGGAAAAAGTGCTACATTCCTCATTGCTTAATATCAATGTAATCAGCTTTGAAGTACCCCCCTTGGGAAGCTATGCACTGATGCCAATGCCTGGTCCACCCATCAAAGCAATTTTGGAATGCTTTTTCTGGATTGGTCATCAGAACTGTCATCGTATTACCCTTGATGTCCTGAATATTGCAATGTCTTCCTTTCAATATTCCCTTTATCTTCAGGTAAAGAAAAAGTCATTGGGGGGCTAGATCTGGTGAGTTAGGAGAGTGTTCCAATACAGTTATTTGTTTACTGGCTAAAAACTCCCTCAAAGACAGTGCTGTGTGAGCTGGTGCATTGTCATGATATAAAATTTCCTTCGGGACCATTTTTGCACACACCTTTTTCATGCCAAGATTTTCAATTAAGATTTCCCTGATCCTCTATTGATGTTTATTTGGTCTGCTATGCTTCTCACAGTTAGCTGATGATTTTGACTCACACTTTAATGAATTTTTGCAATGTTTTTGCCAGTTCTGCTCATTACTAGCTGCCTGACTTCTTTTCATGGGTGATGCTTTCTCTCTCCTCAGAAACATGTTTAATCCATTTGTACGCTGCCATTTTTTTCTTCATGGCATTATCCCCATAAACTTGGACTAACATGTCTCTGATTTCACTTCCACTCTTGCCAAGTTTAACAAGAAACGTAAAGTTTGTTTGTTGCTCTAATTCAAACTCCAACATTCCCTTGACAACAGCTTTGACGATCACGCCAGAAAAAGAGTTCCAAAATTGTTTTGACATGTGGACTTGGGCACTTGGATCTGTGCATAGCAGTACGTCGAAGGTGACCACAGTGATATTCAGCAATGAGGAAGGTAGCACTTTTTCTAGGATGAGTTCGTGAACTTAATTGTCCGAACTCATAAAAGGATTATTTGACGGCTATGTTGAAATTTTAAAAAATCTAAACATATAGTTTCTCTTTGCCTTCTAAGCAGAGTTTATAAAAGTATCTTACATCAATTAAAAAATAAATGCCTTGTTCTTAATGTACTAAGATGTGACTAATTATCCTTGTCTGGGTATGTGGCTGAAAAATGGTAGTACACATTGGAACTGACCCTCGTACGCTCTGTAACAGTGCCACTCTTGTGACTGGCTGTACACATGGAGGAGCCAGCTGGTCAGGATGAAGCAGAGAGAAAGAGCGGAAGGAGTGGGCGGCAGGAGTTTAACATTGCAGGTGTGGAATGGGTTGCTTATCCCTCCTCCTACTTCTACTAAGATAAACACCAGCTTCCTCTCAAGAGCAAATGAATAGCATTTTTATTAATCAAAAATAAGACTTCTTTATTTCAACTATTTTTTCTTAAAAAAAATATAGCACACAGTTATCAGAATAGAATGCAAAGTCTCAAACCTAACATCTAAGACTTTATCAACACAGCCCTACTCTTTCCCACATCTACTTTATCAGCACAGCCCTACTCTTTCCCATATCACAGAACATACACTATAGGCTTTGGCCAAACTGAATCTCCTATTTTCTGATTCTTTGCTCATGCTGTTCGCTCCACCTAAAAGGATACCCTCATTCCCATTTCTCTGTGCCCAAGTCGCACCCAAATTGAAGCAATAAACTGAAGTTGAAAGAGCACGAACTTAGAATGAGAAGTCCTGGGTTACTCATGATTAAACTTTGATCATGCTACTTAACCAAAACATTTCTTTATGTGCTACTATGTAGCTCATAGAGTCTGTTGTGCATCAAATAAAGGATCTGGAAGTCAGCTCATAGCTTGTTTAGCCAAGCTTGTTTATGTTATTAAAAGGGAAAAAGTTAAGGAAAACTATGGAGGAAGGTCAGGATATTCAGGAATAAGAAAGCACAGTGTTGTGGAAGAGATCTAGGGCTCCTAAGAAGTCTCTTCTCCAATTGTATCTGGTCATGGGGTAGAGAGAAAGAAATGAGGCTTCCCCCTGACACTGGTGGGGCTTGGTGTGACAGTACAAATGGAGATCCATGTTGCATATGTCATTTACAACAAAAAAACTGAAATATTTGTTAAAACTATAGTTTTCTATATAACTGAAAGTCTGCAAAATACCAAATTTGAATGACTTCAATGACTGTTATGTATGTCTGCATGTTCTTTTGGTAGACAGATGACGTGATAAATATTAAGACAAAGGTAAGTGTAATTAAAAAAAGATAAATGTAATTAATAAATCATCAATAAAATCACCAATAATGTGTTATAAGTATAAAATACTCACAGATTTTTGTAGATTCGTTACCAATAAAAAGAATGTAAAATATCTCATTAGTAACTTTTGTATTGATTATATATTGATATGTTAATATTTTGGACATATTAGATTAAATAAAATATATTACTAAAATTTTATGTCTTTATCTCTCTCTCACATTTACTTTCACATTTTAGATAAAACTATGCATTGAGCAGTCTCAAGTTAATTTAAAGTGTTACTTGCCCCTTCTCGTTTTCTGAGGCTGAGAACATGGTAGACCATTTCTCATGATCGTTGTTTCTTCAATCTTTTCCTTGGTCAGAATTAAGAACATGTCAGGAGCAAGGATTGGAGGTCAAGAACCAGGCATAGGATTGGGAGGCCTAGGTTCAGCTGAAGTTCTTCCCTGGTGGGACTGTGCCCTGATTTCTTCGTATCTGTATAGAATCACTGTGAGGCAGATTTTTGGACTGTGCAGGGTGAGGAATGGAAGAACTCTGCATTTCTTTCCTTCCTTCCTTCCTTCCTTCCTTCCTTCCTTCCTTCCTTCCTTCCTTTTTTTCTCACTGCATTCTGAAGAGAAATAATTTTATTTTTTGCAATTAATGCAAGCAATAAAAATCATTTCCCTCAACATTTATTTCACCCAAACAGCAATTCTCCTATTGGGAATATACCCAGAGGAACTCAAATCATTCTACCAAAAAGAGACCTGCACACGCATGTCTGTTGCAGCTCTATTCACAATAGCAAAAACATGGAACCAACAGTGCTGCTCATCGAAGCTGGACTGGATTAAAAAAAAAAAAATGTGGCACATATACACAATGGAATATCATCAGCCATAAAGAAGAACAAACATATGAACTTCGCAGCAACTTGGATGTATTTAGAATCTATCATACTCAGGGATCTATCACAGAAACAAAGAACAGAGAATCATATATTCTCACTCATCAGTGGACCTTGAACAATGATCATAATACTATAAGAAAGGGATTGGCAGTAGTGGAAAACTGCTGGGGAAAGTGGGGGCGGGAGTGACAATTGAGGGAAACTGCTAGGGGATGGAGGGGACAATTGAGGACATTGCTAGCTACCCATCAACAAGGGTACCTGCATAATCAGCGTTCGTATACCTAACCCTGAATTAAAACCACAACTTTTAAATAAATAAAATAAATGAATGAATAAATACCAGTTTTCCCCCCTCAAAAGATATTTCTGTAGAATGAATGACCATTATTGATGACCTTCTTAAAGGTTAGGAAGTAGAGAATACGTTTATAAGTGAAATAATTTATTGTAAGTATAACTTCTAGTTTTTTTACATTTTCTAAAACTATGTCATGCTCTCCACTAAAATAAAAACACAATTTAGTATTTGGAAGTTGAATATATAGACTTGTGGAGGAGATGTCACTAATTAGGAACTCATTTACAAAATGTGACTTTGATAAATGTTATATTTTATATTCCTTTACTTTTCCTATGATAGCAGGGGGTCTCAGAGGAAAGGAGGGGAATGACAGGAAGAGTTTAAGTGATCTAATAAAAAGTCATATTTAATTGGGAACAATTTTGATAGATGACAGAATAAGAGGAAAGTCCAAGTCAAGTATTTGGGTAGAGATGCATGCATCTGGGCTGAGTGAAGAAGATACAGACAGCACGTATTTGGAATAGAATTGGATAGGGATTTGGAGGCTAGAATTGCAGCCATCAGTTCTGCTGCCAGCCAGACCTTGTATGAGTTGCTGAGCTTCTCTGAACCTCTGGTTCTTCATTTGCAAGGTGACAGGATTGTATCAGATGACCTCTAGGGTTTCTTCCAGCAGACAGATGTATGACTTGAAAAGGGAACTAAAAACATCTGTTCCTTGTGATTCCCTTGGAAGACACATTGTCATCAAAAGGTAGTATCGTTTATTCAACATTTACTGAAATCACACAGTGTATGGCACCAAATTGCTCTGGAAGGTTCTTTTGTGTGCCTTTCTCAACATTTCTCATCTCTTTGACGTCTAGGATCTACAAGGAAATCAAACGTGCAGAAAAGAAAAAAACAAACAGTCTCATTAGAAAGTGGACAAGAGATATGAGTAGACATGTCTCAAAAGAAGACAAACAAGCAGCCAAAAGATACATGGAAAAGTGCTCAGCCTCACTAGTCATCAAAGAAATGCAAATTAAAACCACACTGAGATATCACCCAACTCCAGTCAGGATGGCCATCATCAATAACTCAAAAAAACAACAGATGGTGGAGAGGATACAGGGAAAAGGGAACACTTCTACGCTGTTGGTGGGAGTAACTAGTACAACCTCTGTGGAAAACAGTTTGGCGATTCCTAAACAATCTAAAAATTGACCTTCCATATGACCCAGTAATCCCCCTTCTGGGAATATACCCGTAGGAACTCAAGTCACTCTATAAAAAAAGATACCTGCACACACATGTTTATTGCAGCATTATTCACAATAGCAAAAACATGGGACCAACCGTGCTACCCATCAAAAGAAGACTGATTGAAACAATGGGGTACATATATACAGTGGAATATTACATAGCCATAAAGGACTCTGCATTTCAATCAGCTCTGTGAACAGAAGAGCATGCAACACCTGGAACACAGCATGAGCTCAAAGACCCTAGAAAACCACTCCTTCCTCACAGAAACTTGAAACACTGGAAAGAATCCCTTTTAAACGAATGTCACAGGAGGAAAGGAACAGCAGCATTCAAATCACTCCTCATAAAATTGTATTTAATACTCAAGTCCTTGAGTATCTTGTAAGATCAGTGACTTCAGAACTGCCAGAAACAATCCTGAAATGGAAAAGCAATTGTAAATGACTCATAGTCTGACAGAGTCTATATCTCTAAGCATAGCACTGGTATGAAGTATTATCTGGCTAATTTAAGTAAAAGTAGCAAATTTAGGTCTAATTTAAAAATTTTTTAATTCTCTCATTTAATTTGAATTACTTACACTGTGGAAATAACCCAAGGATTTAGAACACTCAGGAAGTTTGGGTGTAGGATAGGGATGGGGATTGATCACGGGGGCCAGTAAAGTGAATTTCCTTTGCATCATATGTGGAGAGTTTGGGGACAGGTGTTGAGGCTCCTGCATGGGGTCTGCACGTCTGCTGGTGCAGGTTGGGAAGCCAGGAGAGTCAATGGATGCTTCTCGGCACAGCCTCGGAGAACAGCAAGGGTAACACTGCGTGGGCAAAGGGAAAGTGGTAACAGGAGGAATGGAGGTCGGAAATCCTCTTTCTCAGTCTCCCTCCTCTTCTATCCCATCCCCTGACACACACTCTGTGGGAGAGGCATTTCCTGAGAAAGAGTTTAAATACCAGGACTGTACCCAGTACACACTGTTGTTTTTATCCACGGAGATAAACAGATGAGAAACCCCCACACACACCTGTCCTTAATACAGTGGTAATGGGGTACTTGAAAGAAAAGCTTGTGGTAGATTCACCCTCACAGAGGTTGACTGGGAACATTGGAAGCAGAGGCAGAGACAGGCAAGGACTATTTAGAAGCCAGATCAGAGGCCATGAGATTAAACAGCCAAAGATATCATGGATACAAGGGTGGGAGTGAGTAACTTTATACAAGAATATTGTTTTCCCAAGTAGAGGGAAACAAAGAAATAATATAATTGGTCTCTCTCTCTCTCTCTCTCTCTCTCTCTCTCTCTCTCGGTACATATCCTTTTACTTATTTATTTAAACTTTTAATTTTTTTATTTTAAAGTTGTGGGGTACAATTCAGGGTTAGGTATGCAAATGCTCATCATGCAGGTACCCTTGTGGATGAAGTGTGCCCCGCCTTCCCCAGGCAGATTCCCACTACTGTCAATCCTGCTTCCCCGCCCCCCTCCCGGCAGTTTCCCACTACTGCCAATCCTTTTCTTATTATCGTAATACTATAAGAAAATAATTGGTCTTCTAACAGATGGGATATAAGATTCCTCTTTCTGAATTATTACATTTGATTTGTAGCTCTCAGCAGGTAGAGAGAAAACTGGGAGTAGAAGAATCAGATTAGGAAGTCTTTAAGAACCTCATCCTAGTTGGGGGTATATGTCGCAGAAACATTAGTATTGGGTATCAGGGCCCAAGTGGATGTTAACATAACGAAAGGGCAGTCTTTTCTGTTTTATTTTTTAGAGGCGGGTCCTGCTCTGTCGCCCAGGCTAGAGTGCAGTGGTACAGTCATAGCTCACTGAAGTCTCAACTTCTGGGTTCAAGTGATCCTCCCACCTCCGCCTCTGGAGTAACTGGGACTACCTCTGTGGACCATTAGGCCTGGCTATTTTGTTTTCTTCATAATGGAATTTCACTACATTGCCCAGACTGGTTTTGAACTCCTGGCTTTAAGAAGATCCTTCCACCTCAGCCTCCCAAAGCTCTGGGATTACAAGCATCAGACCTGGCCTATTTTGTATTTTTAATTTGTGTTATGTTGTCTGTAACAATCAAAGTTAGCTTGCTCATGGTTCCTTCTGTAGGACAAATATGCAGAAATATGCTGATATTTGCCTTTTTATTATTTATTCAACAAATGTTCATTGACCTTTTTGTTAGGCCACAATAATAAAACGTTTTGACCTTAGAACTCATCTGTTTTTATCATAATATAAGATAACTAATCTAATTAAACATTTATTAAAAGAAATATTTGCTTGAGCCATTAACCTTTAAATATAAAGAATCAATTGCTATTGTTGGGTTTTTTTTTTTTTCCCTCCAGTCCAATAGAACAATTTGGAAATCTGTGCTAAAAGCTTCTAAAGATCATATTTGGGCAAAAAGTTATTGGATGATGAGTAACTGAACTCATTATCAAGTGAGTATGGTGTGGTATGAGATTGAAAGATTGAGAAATTAGATCATCCTGCACATCACCAGAAGGAGGTCAGGGTTCAGAGGCACCAGTCATTTTCAGTAAAGTATTTTGAAACTGAATTTTCTACCTGATTGATATATGGCTTTATAATGTAAAAGATTATTGTATATTTAAAAAATATACCATTATATAAATCATTCATTTTTATTACATACAAAAGTTAAAATGTATTGAAAAGATGTAAATAATTACACCAAATTGTTACTGGTGTGTGTGTTTATGTCCTGAGGTGTGTTCTTTCCTCTTTTTTCCCTGTTTTCTATATTTTAATTTTTTTTAATGACAATAAATATTAGGAGAAGGGGAAGTACTTACATTTAGCCATCTCACTTACCTGGAAAAGTCACAGGTGTATCAATCTAATAGTTTCTCTTTTCTTATCACGTCTGTGGAACAAGCTAGAGGAAAATCTTGCACCTCTATACATTAGTGTGTTGTCATGAAATTGACTCTTTTCCATTGCCCCGGTGGGTGTTTCTTTTTTCTTTCTTTCTTTCTTTCTTTTTTTTTTTTTTTGAGTTGGAGTCTCACTCTGTCGCCCAGACTGGAGTGCAGTGGCTGCTCCCGGCCACCACAGCCTCGACCTGCTGGGCTCCGGCGATCCTTCCGACTCAG
>NW_007252783.1:326612-328462 GCF_000164805.1 Carlito syrichta | reverse complement strand
AAGTTGCCCAGGTGGGTCTTGAACCCGCGGGCTCAGGCAATCCATTCACCTCAGCCTCCCAAAGGCGCGGGATTACAGGCTGAGCCACCGAGCCCAGCACCTGTGGGTGTTTCATTCCTCTGCTTTTCCCAAGTCCTCTCCTCTACTTCACTCCTCCTCCTCATTTTCAACACTTTACCTTATCTCATTTGAACTGTGAACAAAAAAGTAGAAGTCCTTCAGCAAGAACAGTTATCTTTCTTTCTCACACTCTCGCCAAGTTACTTTGACTCCCTTCTCTTCTCAAAGGCCAACTCTTTCCTCTCTTTTTTAAAAATTAGTTGGCAGGGTGCGGTGGATCAAGTCTGTTATCCCAGCACTTTGGGAGGCTGAGGCGGGAGGATTGCCTGAGCCCAGGGGTATGTGACCAGCTTGGGCAACTTGGTGAGACCTCATCTCTACAATAAATCACATACACACAAAAAAAGCTAGGTGAGCGTGGTGGCGTGCGTCCGTAGTGCCAGCTACTTGGAAGGCTGATGCAGAAGGATCGTCTGAGCCCAGCAGGTCGAGGCTGAGGTGGCCATGAGTGTGCCACTGCCCTCCATTCTGGGTGACAGAGTGAGACTCCAATTTTAAAAAAAAATTAGTTAATTAGTTTTTTATTTTTAAAGATGTGGGGAAAGTTTGGGCCTCCCTTTGATTCCCACTTTGCCTGGTTTGAGATCAAGTACCCTTATTGATGTTATGTGCCACCCCACTCCCCTCTTCCCCTGGCAGTGTCCTGCTACTGTCAATCCCTTTCTTATAGTATTATGGTAAATATTCAGGATCCGCTTATGCATGAGAACATGTGGTACTCAGTTCTTTGTTTTTGAGATAGATCATTGAGTATTATAGACTCTAAACTAAATCTATCCAAGTTGCTCCAAAGTCCATATGTTTGTCCTTTTTAAATGTTTTTTATGACTGCATAACATTTCATCATGTATATGTATCCCTTTTTTAAATCCAGTGCAGTTTTGATGGGCAGCATGGCTATTCCATGTTTTCGCTTTTGTGAATAGTGTTGCGATACACATGCATGTGCAGGCAGGTATCTTTTTGATAGAATGATTTGATGTTCCCAATAGGGAGTTGGCTGGGTCATATGGAAGGGAGATGGCTGGGTCATATGGGTCAATTTCTAGTATTTTTTAGAAATCTCTGCACTGTTTTCTATAGAGGTTGAACCAATTCCTGATCAAAACACCAGATGTCCATGCCATAAGAGATAAGATAGACAAGTGGGACCTCATTAAACTGAAAAACTTCTGCAAAGCAAAAGAAACCATCAAAAGAGTGGAAAGACAGCCCATAAAATGGGAAAAAAATATTTGCCAACTGTATATCTGACAAAATCCCAACATCCAGGACCTACAAGGAACTCAAACATGCTAAAAGAATGAGAACTAACAGCCCCATTAAAAAGTGGGCAAAAGACATGAATAGACACTTCTCAAAGGAAGACATGGGCAGCTAACAGACACACGAAAAAGTGCTCAGCCTCAGTAATCAGAGAAATACAAATCAAAACCACATTGAGATACTACCTAACTCCAGAAAGAATGGCCATCATAAATAAAACAAAAAACAACAGATGCCAGCAAGAATGCAGAGAAAAGGGAACGCTTCAACTTTTTTCTCTTATGCCCTATGGCTTCCACCCCCTTAAGGAGTGTCTCTCTGTCAAACATCCCCTCTGTTTCTGCATTCTAAATCTCTCCCTCTCTGGCATCTCTTTCCCATGAGTCTTTAAAGATGTTCTCTTTAAAACCGGGCTCGGTGGCTCAGCCTGTAATCCCATGCCTTTGGGAGGCTGAGGTGAGTGG
>NW_007252783.1:298824-326340 GCF_000164805.1 Carlito syrichta | reverse complement strand
GTGACAGAGTGAGACTCCAACTCAAAAAAAAAAAAAAAAAAAAAAGATGTTCTCTTTAAGCAGACAGCATCCCTAATTGACATGCCCCCAAACCCTCAGCCATCTCCCTTTTCTCTTTTCACAGTTATCATTCCTGTAGAGTCCTACCTCACAGTCTCACATTCTAACAAACATGCACCACATTAAGCCTATACAATTCCCTATCCCAAAGCCATCACTAATCTTCTTGCTGAAAATAACTTTGAAATTTATAAAATTATACTCAACCTCTTCTGCAGCATTGAAAGCATTGATTTTGTGTCTAGAAACAGTCTCTCCTCGTGGCCTCCACGATCCACAGCCTCCCTGTTTCCTTTCCCTACTGTTGGCTGCAACCACTCAGTCTGCTTTTTTCTTCCGCTGATCTTCCCTTAAATGCAGGTGGCCCACAGGTTTCAGTTCTGTCTCTTCTCTTATCAAGAAATCTCATTTGCTACTGTTGCTTTGGTTAACATCTTTTTTTCTAGTTTTTGATTTTTTCCCCTTATATAGATTCACTAGACAGCTTTCTCTAAAGATTTTTCTCCACATGCCAGAGGCACAGGATGGAACAGAAGATCCTTCAACACATCTGACTTGGGAGTGAAGGGGACAGCAGGGAGAAGGGGATGCTAGTCATCCCATGAAAAGAGACAGATGGAAGGAGAATTTTCACTGGTACCCCAATAAAGCAATCTCTTTCCCAGTCTCTAACCTACTCTCGACAAGGGTTACTGAAGAGGTTGTACTCTGCTAGAAAGCCCTTTGTTGGCAATTCCCACCATGAGGATTTCTAGTGTCATTTGTACCTGGACATGAGCAATCCCTACAGTAAACACCCCATTTAGCAAAAAAAGAAAGAAAAAAAAAGGATGTCAATAGCCACATTAAAATGTTTCTCATTCATCTCTTTAACAAATAGTAAGTATCCTTAAAATTGTTTACAGATCAAGTGGGAAGACACATATTAAACCAGTAATTATGCAGATCATGGTTTAATTATATTCTATTAAAAGCTATGAAGGAAAAATGTAGGATGTTGAGAGTATATAATAACAGGGGATGTTACATAATCTTGGGCATCAGGAAAGGCTTCCCTGAGAATATTTCCTTTAATTGGAAGGTAGAAAATAAGTAGGAGTTAGTTAAGAAAACTGATGAGGAAAGAGTCTTACAGGAAAAGTCATCACAAAACCCTGATCCTAAATTGGCATGAAGCTTGGTGAGCTGTAAGAACTGAAAGTAGATCAGTGTGTCTGGAGTTGATCAAGGAGAAAGGTTAAAGAAAGGAGCGGGGGCGGTCATAGGGATTCTGGGCCCAGATCTTGGAGAATTCTGCTGAGGGTGTTTGTTGAACTGCAATTTCATTTCACTGTGTAGTTTGCCTTAGATCAGGGTTGATTATTTCCAAACTTACCCATCTTTGCACTGCAGCATAACTTAAGTAAGATACATTTGATCAACTGAATATACAATATTGCATTTTTGAGAAGGAGAAAGCCACTGTTAGATCATATGATTACAAGATCAGATTAAGAAAAATAACATTTTGCAAATTGCTTAAACAAACAATTGCAAATTATTTTAAAAATCTGTGATAAAAGCAAGTGTTTATTGCTGACAGTGTGGCTGAATGCAAGTAGATTGTATCTCCAGAACTGGTAGGTGTACTGAGGTAATGAGCAGCAGATGTTGTGCAGATAAATATAGATTTTGCAGTTGCTCTTGTCATTTCAGTAATATTTAATTTGGCAACTAGCACCTGAGTCTTTGTTAACATGCCCAAAAAAAGAAATATTCTTCTCCAACAAAAGAATATCTGAGCCACAAGTTCTATAGCAGATATCTTAGTATTGATTTTGTAAGCCACAGAAATATGTTTAAATTACACACACACACACACACACACACACACACACACACACACACACAAGCTACACCCTAATTAAATAGAAAACATTCAAATTCAAATATTTTTTTCAGTGGCACAACAAGTAATTGGGAACATATTACAATTCCAGAATAAGGCTTTGTGTTACATTTTAAAGGTTAAAAAAAATAAATATTTTACTGGCTCCACCAAACGGATAAAATTAAATGACTTATTTAATTTTGGGGCAAGGAAGGTGCAAGGTAAATCCAGAACCACCTGTTGTATGAGAAATTAAGGAAGTGCTCACAAAAAGAGAGAAAGAAAAAAAAAATGATGAGAGCATGAATATACAATACAGAAGCCAGCTTGATATGTCTCCCACATTAGCAATCTGAAACAATTTGCAAATAAGTAAGGACAGTAATATCACTGAATAACTAGGAATTCATAGGTCCACAATGGAGATAGGGAGAAAAGGGCTCCTCCTTGGAGTAGAAAGATGGCTGACCAAGTGGAGGGACACTGGAGTTGTAAAATCATCCTTTGGCTCCCACATCAATACCGATATTCATATCATCAATGGGTGCTAAATATGAAGGCAGATGGTGGCGAATTGGTTTGAAGAAGAACAGAATATGGCCTCAATGTGTCTCCCCACAGATTCCTTACTTGTTGAGAGGGAGAAATCAGTAAGCATATTGCAGAGAAGCCAGACAAGGCATTGACTGATGATTAAAATTAACATCACCAAGAAGGTGCTGGTAGATAGCGTGTGCCTCCAGATATGATTCCCTGAAAAAAACACAGCATCACTTTTGTATCATTCTGGCAAAGGTGGCATTCCCTGATTTAACTACCAGAAAACATCAAACAAATAAAAACTCAGGAGCATGCTATGGAATAACTTGCCCATATCCTCCAAAATATCAATGCTATTGGCTAAGAAACTGTTGTAGATAATAGAATACAGAGACACAACAACTTCTTGCAGTGCATGGTGTTAGATAAGTTCTGTCCTTTGAAGTAACAAGTCTATGTGAGATATTATGAGGAAACTGTCAACATTATAATATAGGACATAAAAATTGATAAAACTATTGTATCGGTGTTAAGTTTCTTGAATTTGATAGCTGAATTGTGGTTATGCTAAGTGAATATACTTGTTCTTAGGAAACATATAAAGGCTTCAGGAAAAAAAATCATAATATATACCAGAGATAGACAATGATAAAGCAAATATGTTAAAAGGTTTTTTAAAATGACAAATCTGTATAAAACGTGCATGAGAGTTCTCTGAATTTTTCTTGCAACTTTTCTATAAATTTGAAACTATTTTAAAGAAATAGTTTAGAAAAATATACAATAAATAGTTTAGAAAAATATACAAGAAATGTAGTATTGTATTATTCTATTTCAACACTTCCTAATAGATGATGATAGTGTGGATACATATGTAGACTTATAGACAGTTGCTCCAAATTAGCTGAAAATTAGACTTACTGATATAAATAAGTAAACTATTTTTATGATGATGATTTTATTTCTCCCTATTGAGGATCTTATTTAAAAAAAACAAACACATCAGTGTCTTTCAACTTTGTTCAGGCTTCATCTGTCTGCATCTATCCAAATGCTAATTATTTTAATAACTAGTGTTTTAAGTTACGTGCTGTAACTGGTTTCATTACTTTAAAAAAAATGGACAATACCAGAAAACTGAACCACACTTCTCAGTAAGGCTCCTGGTTTAAATACACCAAATGCAGTAGAATTTCAGTAGAAATGTGGTTCAGCTTTCTAGTATCATCTACCAATAGGGTGAAGTAAAGTCATCATTTTTTTCCTAAAGTTAGCATCTGCGCTGTACTTATTCTTTTATCTCCTGATTGCTGAGAATACAAAGGAAGACCACCTGCAAGTGGTAAAGACTGTCGTATAACTCCTGAAAAAGTAGAACAATAATTGACTTCTACAAATGACCTCAGAGTTTTTAAATTCTCAGATGTCCCAAACTGAATCTCATGCTGTATTCTTGAGCTTACTCAGAGATGTTTCTACTACTGTAGATGCACTACTTATTTTTTCCTAAGCTAGAAGTCTTGGAGTTTCTCTTTCCAACACCAAACCAGACAAACAACTTCTGCTGAGGGGGCCGTCACACATCTCTTTGTTCTATCCACATGTACCCACTCACTATTTCCCAAACACGGCAGTTTCCTTTTATAACGTCATGCCTTTATACATGCTATTGTTTGCAAGAAATGATCTTTCTTCTTTATGTCTGAAAAGTTTCTGTCATCTTTCAAGTTTCACCTCTGATATTCAACTTCCCCCAAGTAGAGTAGGTAATACCCTGTCCTGCGCTCCATCAGTGACTCTGTCATTCTCGTGGTATTCTTATTTGTTCACATGCCTGTCTGACACACTAGACTGTGAAATCCTTCAGAACTGGGAGCATATCTTATACATCTTATAGTGCGTCTAGTATGTGGAACGTGCATTCATAGATTTAAGAAATGTGGACTAAATGAAAGAGTGAAAAAAGTTGATTAATAACCATAGAATAAAATTAAGGAGCTGTCCTCTATGGGAGGAGGGGCAGGAATTTTTAAGAGATAGGAGGCAAGAATTTTTACTCATATGATATCTATAGAATATTTATATCCATATACACACTCTCATTTTTTGAATAGAAATTCTCTAAGTCCAAGGAAGAGTTTTTAGATTAAACTTAGGAACAACTCAAATCAATGGCAGAAAGAAGGTTTGAGAGTCTTGCTTTCCCACTTGAAACCAGCCAGGCAGGTCCTGCAGTGTTTTGGTCTTCCTTTCAAAGATGACACCTTTCTTGTGCTCAGCTGCCTTTTGGCCTGTGAAATTCTTTTGGTTTTATACGATTTTTATGGTGCAGACTACCTTTTGTTATTTTTTATCATTTCTTGCCTAAACCCTGAATCACATGCATTATAATTGCCTGGATTTGTTCTGTAAAAACTCTGCAGCTCTCATTGACCTAGGTTTTAGACCATCTGAGGTCGACACTGCCTGATTTGGAAAAGACATCTCATATTGATTAATGAGAGAACCTCTGTCTCCACCAACACCCGTCCTGGCCTTTGCGTCCTCCTATCTAAAGTAAGGGAGAAGCAGGGCTCAGTGGCTCAGCCTGTAATCCCGCACCTTTGGGAGGCTGAGGTGAGTGGATTGCCTGAGCCCGCGGGTTCGAGACCCACCTGGGCTGGCGAGACCTCATCTCTACAATAAATCAAAAAATTAGCTGGGTGTGGTAGCGCGCTCCTGTAATTCCGGCTACTCGGAAGGCTGAGGCGGAAGGATCGCTGGAGCCCAGCAAGTCGAGGCTGTGGTGGCCGGGAGCGGCCACTGCACTCCAGTCTGGGAGACAGAGTGAGACTCCAACTCAAAAAATAAAAAATAAAAATAAAAATAAATAAAATAAGGGAGAGGAGCTCTGATGACCCAGAGGTCTCCTCCTAGTGCTAACATATTGTGATTCTAATATTAATAACGGTAATGGTGAAAGACAGGTTATCTGGTGGGTTGCCAGCTAAAATCACTAGTCTATGTCATGGATAAAGGTGTCTGAGGTTGACAGTGACACAATAAGTCAAGGTGACCTTTGTGGTGGTTATGCTGAGACAGGCCACCCAGTCCTAGTGAGCTGCCTGGCTTAAGTAGGCAGTCATGTCAGTGTGCCGGCCTTCACTACAGGAGACAGGGCCTTTCAAATGTCCTTGAGACAAAGTAGCAAGCAGAGCTGAAATATTCTAAATAGCCCCTATGTCTCCTAGGCTCTGTTCTTGCAAATGTAAAAATAGAAGAACACTGTGTATTGGGTCTTTATAAACCGTAAACTGGAAATACCAAAACATGAACTTCCTCTAGAGAGAAGGAGTAGGAGTTTGCCTTCTGCCTTTTGTGAGGCAGGCAGCAAGATAACTGATATGCTCGTTATTTATAGCCAGGCAGTGACATCATGCTGGCAATTTGAACTGTAAAGGAGTGTTTTTTTAAATTTCTGCATAAGCCTTGGATCATATTTAAATGATGTCAAGCATTCAAAGGAGGAAAAAAAAAGACACTTCATGTGATGGATGAATGGAAAACTGCCTATTGGCTTGTTGTTATGTGGGTAAGATAACTATATCGTAGTGTTGACCGAATGTTACATGGCCACACAGATCATTCTTGACGTTACACAGACATGGCCTCAGGCTTTTTCAGAGGTGAACCACTAATGGGAAATCATGAGCTTTGGGAGGCAGGGAGGTGAATGGGATGTCTGTGAACTGGATTGAGTTGTCCTTATGTTGGTGCTGTAAAGTTTCCACCTCACTTTCTAGCACGCAGGCACTGCAGAGCTGCATACGCTTCTCCTGCCAATTAGTCTGCACGTGAAAGGTTTCAAGACATTGTATTCTTAGTCATGGAAATAGCTGCAGCATTGCAGAAATCTGTGATACTTTCAACCCCACACTATAGTCAGTGTCTCTGTTCCTTATTCAGTCACATTAAAGTGTCCAGAGATTTTTTTTTTTTTTTTTTGGCCCTAGAAAGTGTATGTTCTCATTTAAAGACAATTTCTGGCTTGTCTCTGTCCTCATTTCACAAAAGGTTTATTTTATTAATTCTAGTGGAGAATAGAGTATAAATATCTGTATGATACATTGAATGAAACTCTAGGGGAAGAGTTGTTAGTGTAGATTTTTGTACAATAGAAATATTGCATAAGTTAGGATAATGATCTGCCATAAATGTATTTCATTAGCTTCACTCTTACATCAACATATTCTAAAAAGTAATATCTTCAAGTTTTCCTCCTGATTTTTAATAATTTACGCCACTGATGATTTCTGAATATAGCTCTTGTAAATATGTCTTTGTTCATTTTCATTTGCCTCCTATAAGGAATTACTAGTTAATTGTTAATTATAAACCCTGAAGAATAACCTTAAGTGAGTTGTTTTAATTAAAAAAAACAGAGACAGAACTCTTGTAAGAAACACATGTGGTGCATAATTCTCCAAATCAGACCTCTCTAGTTTTGATCCTAATTTTGCTACTTAATAGCTCTGTGCAATGGGAATAAAGACTTTGCTTCTATGAATCTATTTCTTATCTCTGAAATTGGAAAAATACTTATGATTGGGAACAATCTTTTTGAAGACTTAATGTGGTTACACAAACAGCTCTTAGCACAGTGGACCCAGATTAGGCATCAGTGCGTGTTAGTTCCCTTTCCACTCCTCCTTCTTTCTTCTTAGCTGTTGCTAAGTTTCCTTCTGCCCCTTTTCATTTCTTTTCTTTTTTTAAAATTTGTATTTTAAAGACGTAGGGTACATTTCAGGGTTGGGTATACAAATGGTCACTGTACGGGTAAAGTTTGTTCCTCGCTTTGGTCCCCACTTCACCTGGTTTCAGATCAGGGACCCTTATTGGCTGTCTCTAGGCTTTATCCATCATTTTGTTCAGTTCCAAATATTCACAAAAGAAGTTGGTTTAGAACACGGTGCAAACAGTTGAGGCTGCATAAAGTCTCGTCCCTATTTTGTCACGAACTTACCCTGAACTCGTTTATGAACAGAACTGAAGCAACTGGGTTCTCCTATTTACATAGTCCTGATGGGTAGCTAAACAATAAGACGAATGACAGTGAGTTAAAGTCTCTCTCCTGGGAAAATTCTCAAAGGCTTTCCCTGAAAAATTGTTGTTATTTCTGGCCAAGAATTCAGCGAAGCCAGTTTTTAAAATTATGTAATTACCTAATTGAGTGAGAAGCACTTTCAAAAGTATTTCTTACAACGTGTTCTTTATACAAGTTCGCCCTCAGTTCAGCTTTAACCCGGAGAAGATAGAATTTGAAGGGTGTCTTGTCTTTGTCCTAACTGATATCTCAGCTCTGTGGGGAAAGGTCCTAGTGGCCGTTCGGAGAGTACGGGGGACAGCAGTGGGAAAAGAGACTATGACGCCTCCTTCTGCTGTTACCACTATTCTTTATGCAAATCAGAGAACAAGACAGGCCCAGCTGATGTGGTAATTCACGTCAATTCACAAAGCAAGAGCTCCCTTTCTAACTTCACAATTAAACTCCCAGATTTTCTGATTGCCTTCTGAACAATAGGGGAACTCTAACTAGACTTTTAACGAAATTCCCTTTAAAATATATTTATATCCATTTAATGAGCATAGAATACAAATTCAACGAAAGCAAAGAATATGCACGTGCACTATGAAACGTATGGAAAGATGATGCTTTCAGTTTCCTGTGAAATTCTAGCTAGCATGTGCCCAAGGGACAAGGCACATTACAAGTCAGCATGGACACAAATAAATCAAGATTGCTCGCCTTTCAGTGATGTACATTGAGATGCTTTCTAAAATCTTGAACATTATGTGCAAAATATGAGTAAAAGGACTGATGCAACATCAAGTTATAGACACTAGTAGTGACTGGATTTTTGAGGACCATGTTAATGATACTATACATTATCTTGAAAGAAATTAAGAGCTTTTGAAGACCTAATAAAATGTCACAGTGTAGATCTAACACCATAGTCTAGTACTATTTCAACAAGGAATAATCAGTGTTGTATAAGATCCTAAAATTTTATTTATTATTCTGTATATTATTATACATAATGCATAAAATCTTATTAGTCAAATCTAGTTTGTATGCCTGTTCTGTAAATGCAAAGAAGTTTGTGGGTTTGAATTCTCTAGTTTCTATCTTAGAATAGCAAGACTCATAGTTTGAGGACTTAGAAAAACAAAGGGAGATATTCAAAGGCATTGACCAACCACAGGTGACAAATGTTCACTCAATAACAAAAATAGGAGAAGTGGATTTTTAAGGCAAGGTGAAATTTTATCTGGAAACATTTCATTTAAATTTTAGAAGGAATAGATGGGGAAACATTTAATAGGCTTTTTGGAAATGTCTAAACTGCAGGTATAGATAGAGAGGATACCAATAAATCATCTACAAATGTTGAAGCTAAGGTAATATATATACTGCCTAGGAAAGTTAAGGTATTTTTACTCAAAAAATTAAAAGTAAAATTAGAATATAATCTAGCGCAATCACTAGGAGGTATATATCCAAAGGAAATAAAACCAGTATGCCAAAGAGATATCTGTACTCTCATGTTTATAGCAACACCATTCACAATAACCATGATAGAGTCAACTAAGAGTCCATTAAGAGTGAATGGATAAAGAAAACATGGTATACATACACAGTGAAATACTATTCAGCCTTTAAAAAAGAAGGAAATTGAGACAACATAAATAAAACTAGAGGGCAGTATTCTAAGCCACACACAGAAAGACAAATTCTGAATAATTTTACTTATATGGAATCTGAAAAAGTTGAACTCACAGAAGCAGAGAGTGAAATGGTAGTTACCAGAGGTTGAGAAGAAGCAGAGGAATGGGGACATATTGGTCAAGCAATACAAGATTTTAGTTAGACAGGTGAAATAAATTCAGGAGATCTATTGTACAACATGATGACTACAGTTAATAACAATATATCATATTCTAAAAAATCTCTAAGAGTAGATTTTAAGCACGCTCACTACAAAAAAAAGATAAGTATGTGCAACAATGCATATGTTAATTAGCTTGATTTGGCCATTCCACAAGGTACACATATCTCAAAATATTATGTTTTACAAGATAGTCATATACAATTTTGGTCTGTTGATTAAAAACTAAATTTTAGATTGTGTCAATGCACTCCAGCCTAAGTGACAGAATGAGATCCTGACCCAATAACTAAATACATACATACATTTAAAAAAATTGCACTGCCATAAAAAAGTGATGATGTGGGTTTTTTTTGTCGTTGTTGTTGCTGTTAATGGTATTTATACACAATGATAGTGGAGTCTTGAAGAACACTAACATTTTAGTGGCAAGTAATGGAAGAAGTCACAAAGGTAATTTAGCAAGGACAGTTTTTTGTTTTTTTGTTTTAAAAAGTCAGATTTATTGAGAGTACAGAGAAGCTTCCACAGTGGGAGGGGACCCGAAGGGGTTGCCCCACAAGGACAGTTTTAATGGAAAGGAAGGAATGGAAACCAACTTCCATTAGAAGAATAAACAGAATATCAGGAGGCAAAATGTTCTGAAAGGAAGAAGAAAGTTTTACACTACAACTGAATGACTGGATAATTTTTCTGACCCTCAACACAGTGCAAGAGAAAGGGGTTAGGTTTTAGGCTGACCAACTGCACTATCTAAAGTGCCAGCACAGCACAAAGAGTCCGAGTTCACACCCTAGATCTGTTGAGTTTAATACTGTCAACTAACACAAATCCGTGGTTTTCAAAAGGTTAACAACTTTATTATTTTCTTTTCTTCAAGTTGTTGTTTTAGCTGTTTATTTTTTAATTTGTGTGTGTGTGAAGTTACACTAGTATGAATAAAAGACTTGACCGAATTAGTAGAATTGGGCTAAAATATGCCAGTTACTATTGAGGGAAGGACATGGAATAAACTCTACCAGCTTGTGCTGTTTCCTACTGCAAAAACAAAATGACTTCAGAAAGTAAGGACTGAGTGACAAAGTCCTTGACTGTGGCTAATGAATAGATTTTTCTGGAGTGACAGCGCTGGCCACAGAACTCTCTGGCCGCTTTAATCCCTCTGACCTGCTTATTATATCATATCTGCCTCTTTGCTACATGCATTTTTAGTAATTTT
The DNA here is from genome assembly GCF_000164805.1 of Carlito syrichta. Classification (NCBI taxonomy): domain Eukaryota; kingdom Metazoa; phylum Chordata; class Mammalia; order Primates; family Tarsiidae; genus Carlito; species Carlito syrichta. The sequence continues at coordinate 315,725 of NW_007252783.1, read as the reverse complement.
AGTACTTTTGGCAACTTTGAAGTGATGACCAGCATTAAGGAAAAATTATCAATGCCACTTGTTAAAACACGGGGTGGAAGATTTTATTCAGAACTGTCACAATAGGTACGGGACCAATGCAATGAGATTTTGTAGTGGGAGAGAGAAGTTGAGCTCCACTATGGCAATAGCTTGGCAGATAGAAATTTACAGCCAAGGAGCAGGGCTGGGGTCAGTGGATGGAAAATGACTAAGAGGAAACAGCAGGAGTGAAAGAGGTTCTGGCTAAGCCAACCCAACAGGATTCTTACTGAAGACAGGCCAGGGATATCAGACATAATCTGTGGGATGGTGGAATATCAAGAGTGATCAAATATGGAAGATGGAGATTACATGCTCATCTGACTTAACCGGGTTATTTGCTAAAACTGGGTATTACAAGGAAGAGCAGAGACAGGCCTGAGAGAAGTCTCAGGAACCTAACTGACGTTTGACTAAGCAAAGAATCTTTGTTACCAGACTAAGTCCTTTTTTTCCTAGGAGCAAACCCCAGCACTGGGAAGTAAGGGTACCTAATGGTCATATCTATAGGAAATGTCCTTGTCAATAACACCATCGTTAGTTGATCCAGTGATGGATTCTACAGCCAAAATGGCCAATCAGAAGAGGGAATAGTGAGCCTTGGAGTAAGCTGGGCTGGGTTCCTTCAATGACGGGTAGAACCTGAACAAAAATGACCAGTGTCCTGCAACTTCGTTCCTGGATCTGCCTTACTTTTTCCCTTCTCTCATCCTGATTTTTCTTCTGACTTAGTGAGATATGTCTATAGTCTTCCCACAAATTCTCTGGTTTTGTTTCTGCTAGCCAGCCTTGATTCCCACTGCTCTCAACCAAGACAGTTTAATGAATTCTCATACAGTTTAGATGACTTGAAATTCCAAGGCACATTCTTGGGATTTCATGGTAAAATTACCATTCTCTATTTTCGGATGCAAGTGTGAACCAGTGATTTTATACTGTTCTATCAGAGCTTCTGTTTCCTGTCAGATTTCCAACTAGACTGTAAGATCTACAGAGGAAGGCAACATTACTGATTTGCACACCAATGAATCCTATGCTCTTAGCACAGGGCGTGGCATTTAGTAGGTGTGTCAATATTTTTGGGTGAAAGAATTAATGAACTAGACACATGTCATACCTCTCATGGTGCAATTGGCAAAATACATTCATTTTGCATTACTACAATATAACTATGAACGCTCTTTTTATTTATTTTTGGGCTTCCATTTATATTTCCTTGTCATTTTTTCCTTCCACCATCTCATGAGCTTGAGTTAATTTCTTTGTTTTGAAGGGCTACATTCATTCTGGACCCATATTATAGCATTAAATCATGATTTTACTCAGAAACTGAGTTTCAAACATGAAAAAGAAAAATGAAGTGCAGACTGACCAGTATATACCAAATAACTTGCAAGGAACTGCAACAGCTGACCAACAAATTATTCTTTCTGGTCTTTTTCTCTGAGAAAGAGAGGAGAACACTCTCTATCTGAACCTCTTAGTCAATGAAAAATCAGTCATCTGTTGGCAGGCATCTAGTGTAGCTAATGCAGTTTTCAAAGCATTAAAATCGGTAATCTCACATCCTGAGTTTGGCTGGAAGAAGTGAGGAAGGTTGTTGTCTCATGAATGTTCTGGGTCTGCTTTAAAGCAGCTGTGGAGCAGCTGGATCCTGCCTTGATTATTCACAAATTTCTTTCTTCCAAAATATAACACATGTTATATTTTATATGTTATAAATAAAATATATATGTTATGTCTGATATATGTTATATATATTTTATATCTGACCTAAAGACAGGGGATCTGATCATGGGGTGCTGGTAAATGTTTTACATCTTTCTGGGAAAGAAAAGCAAAAAACAAATACACAACACCAAAAAACCCCAGTTGTATTATTTGTTGATTTCCATGGTATAATTTGTTCTATCATGGCCAATTTTCAGCCACCAATGTCATGTCAATCCACTCACAAATTTCCTAAGAATCTATCCCTGGGCTCTCAAGAGCTGGTTTAAGTAAACTATAGCACACCACTGTGCTTACCACACATAACTCCACCCACTGTGAAGTTTAGTTTAATTTACTAACACCTGCATACTTATATCCATTTACTAAACTAATATTTATAAAATTCAGTCTTGTGGCTGAAGATAAAATATTAACCCTGTCATCAAAAGTTAATAGCATAAAAGAGACAAATCTTTAAACAAGTACATGTAAAATTAGAGGTACGTACAGGCTATATGGAAGCACAAACATAAAAGTATAACAAAACCATCAAGAGTGCAGGGAGACAGCCCACAGTCTGGAGGAAAGTATTTGCTAACTGTATATCTGACTAAGGCCTAACATCTAGGATCTACAAGGAACTCAAATGTGCCGAAAAGAAAAAAATAAACAGTCCCATTACAAAGTGGACAAAAGATATGAACACACACTTCTCAAAAGCCATATGAGCAGCCAACAGATATATGAAAAAATACTCAGACTCACTAATCACCAAAGAAATGCAAATTAAAACCACACTGAAATACTATCTAACTCCAGTCAGGATGGCCATCATCAGTAACTCAAAAAACAACAGATGCTAGAGAGGATGTGGGGAAAAGGGAATACTTCTGCACTGTTGGTAGGAGTGGAAACTAGTACAACCTCTATGGAAAACAGTTTGGTGATTCCTAAAAGGTCTAAAAATTGACCTCCCATATGGCTCCACAATTCCCCTACTGAGAATATACCTGGAGGAACTCAAATCACTCTATGAAAAAGATACCTGCACACGCCTGTTTATTGCAGCAATATTCACAATAGCAAAAACATAGAACCAACCACGCTGCCCATCGAAAGAGGACTGGATTAAAAAAATGTGGTACATATACACTATGGGATATTACACAGCCATACAGAAGGACAAAAATATGAACTTCACAGCAACTTGGATGGACTTAGAGTCTATAATACTGAGTGATCTATCACAGAAATAAGGAACTGAGTATCACATGTTCTCACTCATAAGTGGACCTTGAACAATTGTCCTAATACTATAAGAAAAGCATTATCAGAAGTGGGAAATTGCTGGGGGGAGGGGTGAGATTTGCAGTCGTAGGATTCTGCCGGGGGAGGAGGCACACCTCATCAACAGGTTTACCTGCATAATGAACATTTGTATACTTAACCCTGAATTGTACCCACATCTTTGAAATAAAAAAAATTTTTTAAAAAGGAAGTATGTAAATCTACCTGAGGAGATCAATCAACATAGCATTAACAATTTAGTAGTTTGATGAGTGTGCTTTTAGCAACTACTGTGTACCAGAAACTGCTAAGTATTTGATACTACAAAGGCAAATTAGATACTATAGTAGGAAAGATAGGTAAGTGAATGGTCACAATCTAGTGTACATGTAATCATAGAAGTAGATATTACAAATGCACAAAATCCACATTGTTTAGCACAGCTCATAAGACTCCCAGTCAGAAAGCCCTTTCGTGTCTCCCTGGACTAATTTCTGCCCCAATCTAACAGAAGACCATGAAGCCCCTCTAAGATGCCTTTTCCCTACCTCTGAATCTTGGACTTTCCTCTCTTGGAATCAAGTGGTTCTGGATATTTCTATATAATTTTGCTGAAGAGAGATACACAAGAGCAGTCTTTGTCAATCTTTCTATCTGACTTTCTTCTTTTCTTCAACTTTTGAAAATTTTATATCAATTTATATAGTTTTTATATAATATAATAAGATCTATGAACTTATTTTGTTCAGCAGTCTTTTTTGCATCTCAGACCATTTGAGATATTTTACTTCTTTTGAAGTAGGCCTTTAAATGCTGTTTTATCTTGGGCTATTGGAAGTAAACTTTTTTAAATTTGTAAATATTTTATTTGTTTTTTCTTATTCTTAAAGTGTTTTGCTAAACATGTGATTCTAAAGTGAGAGTTAGTTTCTCTAAATACTTTGAAGATATTCTTCCACTCTCGTCTAGTTTTCATTGTTGTTGTTGAGAAGTCTGCTGTTGTTCTATTATTGCTGATATTACTCTATAGTTTGGAGTGGAAAGAACAACAATGGGACTGTAAACCATTCTTCTCTCTATAGGGATACAAAAGGCAAGCTTAACCTTAAGCAGAACTCCTTGAAAACATTGGTGAAATTTACATAATTGTCATGCAGGGTAATGCAGGGTTTTCTGTCTACTAATTACAGAGGTAGGGGTGCTTGTAGCATGCCATATTTGTTTCCTAAAAATTGGTCTTTGTAAACTGCCTTCAATTATGTACCACACTTGCACTGAAAAGTGGAATGTATGTACAGTTGCTTTCTTGTACAAACTTAGCCCACACTCAGCTCTTGAGACTCTAAAACCAAATACATACTGGTGAGACAAAAAGATTCTAGAAAAGGGGTCTGACAGTTTGAGGTCCCCTGTGTACTGATTTTGAGTACACCTCAGTTAGTCTGTTTGACAATGAGTATATGTAATCATGTATAGGTAGCTAATTTTAAGAAGTTGTGTTTTGATTTTGGTATTGTGCAATTTCACAATGATTTGTCTGTGTATGAATTTATTTTTATAAATTGCAACATAGTTTTAATATGTTTTTCTTCTTGGAACTGTGAATTTATATTTTTCAATAGTTCTGGAATATTTGTCATCATTATTTCCTCTAGTCTCGTGCTTCTCTCTCTTCTGGGTCTTTGTTTAGATATGTGAAACTTTTTTTATTTTATTCTGTTTATCTTTTAAATAATACTTTTTTCTATCTTCCTGTCTCTTTATCCTGTAGTCTCTAATTTTTTCAGACATATATTCTATTTAATTATTTTTTCTAATTTTCTATTTAATTATCCATTTTGATTTTATTTTAGCAAATATGATTTTATTACTAAAAATTTCACTTGTCTTTGTTTTCTAAATATTGTTTTTTCTTGATATATTTTTATTATTTTCTTATTTTTGTGTAAAAATAAGCTAGGTTCTTAAATTATTACAATAAGATATCTACATGATTTCCCATAGTCATCTGTCTTTATGGTCAAAAATGTGAAATAACAACACTTGAAGTATATCTATAAATCACAAGTTAACTAGAATAAACCATTTATCAGAAGATTATTTGGGATACCTAAAATTGTCTACTGGACATGCTCATTTTCCAAATTCTATAGTTTCCTGGTCTTCATTTGTGTCATAAATTAGTCCTCAGCAAAAGAATAATGATATCTCATTTCTATCATTCACTGAACATTTTCTATACACCATATATTAACTCAAAACAATTTTACAAGATAAGCACTAGTATTATTCTCACTTTACATATGAGGAAATTCAAACTTAGAGAAGTTTGCAACAGTTATACAATCAATAGAACCCTGCATTCAAATTCAGAATTGTTCGATTCCAAATTGCAAAACCATTTGAAAAAATGGTATTCTGGTCTGCCAGAATAGTACCTAATTTCCCTTTAAGGGCTAAGGTGAGAAATTCCTGTTTATATGCAGTATAAGAAAAAGATTGCTACTGTATTCTAAATTATTTGCTTTCTACTATAAGATCAGGGGAAGTATAATATCCCATATGATTTGCAGATGCCTCATAATAAATATTAACTTGCTTTTGTCAAGTGTTTTTGTCCTTCCTTTGCTTTTTTTACTTTTATGTTTTCTTTAATGTTTAAAGAGTTTCAGATATTTTAACAAAGCATGTCTTAAAAACTCAAAACCATGTACTAGGTATGAGATATTTTCATTGTCTCAAAACTAATTGTGAGCTCAACTTGGTTCAAGCAAAATTAATTATATGGCTGTTTCAGTAGCTATCTTTTATCCCAAGGATATAAAGTTAGCTTGACACAGGTTCAATTTCTGAGGTATCTGCAGATACCATCAACTTGCTCCCCATGAAGGTGTGACCTCTTGTGTCTTTTTGAGGCACATACATTCAACGCTACAACCTACAAGGAACTTTCCTTTCACCGCCTACCATCCCCATTATGTCCACACCACATACCCCTCAGTATTCCAATATTGAGCGTGTATTAACACATTTATCTGTTCTTGGGAAAATTCAATGCAAAAAAGTGTGCATTACCATCTTTTCTTTAGTCTTTGTTGAAAAAGTATTCTGAAAGGTTACCAATAGCCAAGAGAGAAAATTATGTTTTTTACTGTTGGTGTCATCGGTATCCCATTTATAACTTTCTATCATGATAATATTTCAACTCTTTCATCATTGCAAAATGTGCACTTTTTAGAATGAACTATAATCAATTCTTCCTAGTTAACAAGTCATTATTAAGGGCTTATGATATTCAGATTTGTAGTAGATATTATGAATTTTAATAAAGCAACTAAAGAAATAAGTTCAAAACAACAAAGATTAAAAAGTATACAAAAATAAACAACCGGAAGACAACTCTTAAGGTGCAGTTATGTGATAAATGCATGCTAGAGAGGTGCATTTTTGTACACATTCAGTAAAACGCCAATGTGTAACTTGGCATTAGTCAGACAGTATAGCATTTTAATAAGATGGATGGCTACTCCAGGTGGGAGAATGGCATGAGCAAGGATTGTACAGGGCAGAGTAAAGAAGAGAGTGGTCTCCTTGGAGCGTATATCAGGGAACATGGATCAGAGCCATTGCAAACCAGGCAAGAGGAGGGAGAGTGGACAGCATCACAGCACAGTGGTCAAGAGCATTAGGTCTACAGTCACAGAACTTTAGTTATAAAGTCTTAGAAGCTGATGAATGGAGGACCTTAAACTTCAGGCTGACCGTTCTGAAAGATAATAAGATATAATACTGGTTAATTAATTTTAATTAACTTATTTCAAAGGAGGTGGCAGCTATATTTTCTGTTTGTGTCTTGCTGTCTTTTAAAATAGAAGTTGCCACATTCACCTAGACAAAAACAGTTGGGGATTAATTTAAGGCAGATTACACAGACACATTTGTCCCTACAAATATGGCTTTTTTTCAGTGATAACACTCTGTTTCCTAAAACTTAATTTTTAATCATCTCAGGGGCAGCATTTTTAAAACATAAGTGGTGACTCTAGTAGAGGGAAAAAGCACCTTGTACTTCATCATATTGATGACTGAGCACAGTCCTAAAAACAAATAAGTTTCAAGTAGTATATGGGTTGTATGTCTAAATATAGTAAGGTCATGAGGGCAAGAGGTAAAATCCACCCTGGAGTCAGTGACGCCTAAGCAGTGTTCCTTCAGGAATAAGAGAAAGACTGCCTACCACTCAAAACTATTCCCATGTCTATAGACTAATTTCTGGTGTCTGTATAGAGGAAGAAGTCTTTTATTCTCTCTAAAAATACGATAATGTTTAAATAAAATCATCTATGCAACAAAAGAAGTCAGTTTAAATGTACTTCAGGGTATAAAAGGTTGATTCCACCATGTTAATAGAATCCTTACTTTTGATCTAATGTGATGGTTTGATCACACATGACAGCTCTCTACGCTCAGGGAAAAATGTGCATGGTATATCTCAGTGTGAAATAGCATTAAATATTCTGGACTACTGATGTACTTATTGAAATGCATCAGGAAATGCAGCTTCAGTTTTTCCCACCATCTATAATAAGTTATGTATTAAGTGAATTGACAGTTCAATATCTTCAAATTTTAAAAAATTCTAAAAGGCATAGCCTCTGACCTCTAATAAGCATCATTTACTAGATAGCAAGGGCTCCATGTTACAGCGTAGAAAGATAAAATGTGATATAAGAAGGAATCTAAAATGGATTTACTTCTATTTACATGTCTATTGCTGCAAAATGCAGTTAACAGTTGGTATCTAAAACCACACAACTTTCAAATAGATTCCATATGGAACTACGAATAATCTCATCTAGGCAAAAGAAATAAGGGGCAAATTCAACAGAACCAGCAGAAGGAGAACATGACAAGTTAGTACAACAATGACAGGTGGATGCCCATCAGGTTTCAATTATCTAAGTATCTATTTTTTAAAACAAATCTAGTGTCTTTTAGGAGCAACACCCGCGGTATATTTGTTTTGCAAATTGCAAGCATGAGTTCATGTTTTTAAATTGTGGTAAATAAACCTAGAAAAAAATTACAGGAATGAGATAAACATGATCATGTGTGGATGGAGGAGTGTAAATTAGTCTAAACTTTCCAGAAAACAAGTTGGGAACAAATGCCAAATGCCTTTAAATCTTACTCATGACCTTTTGACACTTCTAGCAATCTATCTATGGACTGTATTAGAAAAAACTTTGAAGATTATATTGATGTTTTTCACAGTACTATTTATAAAAGCAGGAATTAACTCTAAAAAGAGAATGGTCAAACAAATCATACTATTTTCACTTAATAAAATATTGTGGAGCTGATAACTATGATGTAAAAACTTTTAAATATTATTTTTAAAGGATTATAGTTAATGGTGAGTTTTTAAAAATGGATAAAGTTTTGCATAAATTTTATCATGAAATTTTGTAAATAAAATAAAATAAATCAAATGACATTTCAGTTCCTGATAGTCTTCACTGGCTGACAACAATCACTGCTGTATTTGTTAATAGATAAATCTTAATACTTCTCATCTAGTCCATGCAGAAAAATTCATTTCCACTTCTTTATAAATATTTGGAAAGTAGGTAGACAGGACTATCAGATTATTTTTCTACTTAACACTAGCAAAATGTCATTCAGTCCTCCAGGTTTAACACCCCATTTCCATCAACCATTTCCTATGTGTCATTTTCTGCTTTCTACTTGTTTATTTTTAAAAAAATTTTATTTAATTCTTTTTTGCATGCCAGTTGCTGCTCTATATACTTTACAACGATGAGTTAAACTAGGCATCAGAGTGTTTACTGATCTGGGTTATCTAGAGGTCTGTGTTTTAAGAACAGGAGAGAAAATAAATAAGAAATAAGGCCTTAGGACAATTTCAAGTGGGGAATAAATCAATATTAACTCCTGACCTCCCACCTTACACAACGTGGTGATCCTTGAATAGCTATGCCTTTAGTGAGATGATGGATGAGACAAAATCTATATACCAGAAAAATTTGTCTGTCTTAACTTGAGCTATGAGTGATAAAAAAGAAATCTCCCTTGAGAATTTGTAAACACAGACATGATTCAGACAGTTTCAGGAATTTAATTCAAACCACCTGGGTGGCCTGGAAAGTGCCAAGCCAAGAAACACTGGTAGTGGCCCCTCCTTGGCAGAACCCTGGTTGTCTGGCAGAATATTCTCCCTAAAGGAAACCACTCTAATCCAGCTTTCAGGAGTCCAATAATCAAGAAGAGAAAGTCAGGCCAAACATGACCTCAAACCTCAAAAGTGCAAACTTCACAAAGTTTAAAAAATTTTAAATGCTTGACCAGGCAGAGAGAAATAAAAACAAAGGAATTAACCATATAATGATGTTTCCAAATATAGGCAGAATTGAAAACCAATAGAAGTTGTACAAATGAAAAAGTAACCATTAAATTTAAGCAGTCAATGTGGTTTAAATAGCATACTACCAACACCTTAGAAGAAAAATTTGTGAGGTTGAAGATGAATCTGATTAATTTTCTGAAAAGTAGCATATACAAATAAAGAACAAATATCAGTCAAATAGAAAAAAGATTAAGCAACATAAGACATAAAATAAGAAAAAAAAAAGTGTATTTCTTTTTTGTTGTTTGTTTGTTTTTTGAGTTGAAGTCTCACTCTGTCACCCAGACTGGAGTGCAGTGGCTGCTCCTGGCCACCACAGCCTCGACAAGCTGGGCTCTGGCAATCCTTCCGCCTCAGCCTTCCAAGTAGCTGGAATTACAGGCCCGCGATACCACGCCCGGCTAATTTTTTTTTTCAATTTATTGTAGAGATGAGGTTTCGCCTGCCCAGGCGGGTCTTGAACCCACAGGCTCGGACAATCCACTCACCTCAGCCTCCCAAAGGCGCGGGGTTACAGGCTGAGCCACCAAGCCCGGCTAAAAAAATGTGTATTTATGTACATATGTGTTTGTGCATATAGTTCCACAAGAAAGAAGCAAATAGAAAAAAGGGAAAAGTAATATTTGAAGGGAAAAAAGTAGAGAAATTTTTACAAATGAAAGAAAAATTCTCATAATCAGAATTAAGAAAAATTATTTCACAGCATACCATAAAAAATACAACAAAGACAGAGAAGCAATCTTAAAAGCAGTTCAAGGGGGAAAAAAGATTACCTACAGAGAAACTGTTAGACTCAAAGCAGACTTCTCAGCCTTAACAATGAAAGCCAGAAATTTTTTAAACTATTGAACAAATTAATTTCAACCTGTAATTATATATATAGATAAACAATTATTAAAGAATGGGAACAAAATAAAAACACTTCAGAAGAAATAAAAACATTTATAAGAATTAAAAAGTGGGCCGGGTTCAGTGGCTCATCCTGTGTTCCCAGCACTTTGGGAGGCCTAGGTGAATGGATTGCCTGAGCCCACAGGTTCAAGACCAGCCCAGGCAACTTGGTGAGACCTTGTCTCTACAATAAAATAAAAAATTAGGTGGTGTGGTAGTGTGCACCTGTAGTTCCCTGTCTGTAGTTCTGGCTACTTGGTAGGCTGAGGTAGAAGGATTGCTGGAGCCCAGCAGGTCGATGATGGAGTGGCCATGAATGTGCCACAGCATTCCAGCCTGGGCAACAAAGTGAGACTTCAAAAAAAAAAAAAGAATTAAAAAATGGATACATCTTTTTGACAAAAGACTATCTAAAATAATAATATTAACGTATAATTAAGGTCTAATTTGGGGTACAAGAAAGAAGTAACAATAAATATAGTACTAAGATAAAATTTATCAGAGTTAAACAAAATATTTATTATAACTGACAAAGGAGAAATTAAGAGACAGAATTTACAATTTTCAAGTCAGTATAGGAAAAATTAGAAATTTTTCTAAAACTGCACTAACCCAGAAGAAATTTTTAAAAAAGAAACAAAAAAAACCCCAAGATATATAGAAAGTAGAAAGTAAAAATAAAATTAATATGGAAACCAGTGAAGGACAGAACAAGAAAATAAGTCTTCAGGCTATATATGAATCATAGATGCAAAACTTTATAGAAGTATCAGGAAACTAAATTAACTATGTACTAAAAAATATACATCATGATAAAATTGAATTAATATCAGACAAAAATGCAAGAACACCTCAGCATTTGAAAGTTTATTAATAGATTTCACTACACTGACATATTAAAAAAAATACATATTATTATCTCAGTAAATAGAGAAAACACATTTAATAAGATTCAGCATTTACTGTCACAGCAATTTATAGCACATTAGGAACAGAAGAAAACTGAAGAATGCTCAGCACAGTGTGGGCAGGTGTGCTTGTAAGTCACTCATCATGAAATGGGAGAATCTGTTGACGGAACCTCCAAAAAAGAATTCACTGAAACCAAATGCATCCTCTCTCAACCATTGTACACTGATGCCAATGGGTTCCTACAACATTTACCTAGTGGGGATGCCTGAACTACAAGGGCCCCATCCTCCAAAAAATAATTCCGTTTTTTAGGGGATTCCCCCTTGTGTTTATACACATATGTATGGATGATATACATACATATGTATGCATGTATGTGTGTATGTATTCTATGTATGTATGCATGTTCACTACTACTGGTGGTAGAAGTGAATATACGTGCTAGGCCTTTGTGAACAAGATACTCACACACATAAATAAATAAATAAATAAAGAGAGAGCGAGAGAGAGAGAGAGAGAGAGAGAGAGGAAGGGGGAGAGAGAGGGAGAGAGATTGATTTATTATGAGGAATTAACTCATAGGCTGAGAAGTCTCACAGTGTGCTGTCTGCAAGCTGGAGACCCAAGAAAGCTAATGGTATAATTCAGTCTGAATCCAAAGGCCTGAGAACCAGGGAAGATGGTGATGTGAAATCCAGTCTGAGGGCAAGGGAAGATAATATGAGGAGCTCCAGCTCAAGCAATGAGGCAGAAGAAAAGGGGAAAAATTCCTCCTCCCTTGGCCTTTTATTCTATTCAGGACCTTAACCGATTGGATGATACACAACCATATTGGGGAGGACATCGTCTCTGAATACAACACAATAAAACAATATAATAATAAGAGCATGACAAGGGAAATACTTGAAAATTAAAACTCAGAAGTTTCAGAATATTTTTATCCAGGAAGAAATCAGATCTGTACTTTAACACTAGAGCTGTGATTTCCTTGTAAACATTCATTCTTAAACATCTAAATTAATAAAGTAAAATTAGTTGTCATATGCTAAAAGTAATACACTTAATTTAAGTGACTCTAATCAAATAACAAATATAATAATATTTAAAAATTTATAATTAGGGCAAACTCTTTCAGGTCCCCTTCCACTGTGGGAGCTTTTCTGTCTTCTTAATAAATCCTACTTTATAAAAAAAAATTTATAATTAATTCAGTCAATACATTCAAATCGAAAGTTGAACATTATCTCACTAGAAATCAAAACAAAATTCACTCTCCATTTCTGCTGAAAGACCTTCACAATAGAATAGAAAGATATGTTCTGCACATGTTAAATTAATATCTATATGGTATTCCCACATCTGTATTAGCAAAGTACCTCATTGTAGACTAGCCCTGTAACAAACAACTAGGAAAGCTAGATAAAATATGAATCACAGCTGGGTTTGGTGGCTCAGCCTGTAATCCCACACCTTGGGAGGCCGAGGTGAGTGAATTGCCTGAAACTGCGGGCTTGAGACCTGCCTGGGCAACTTGGTGAGACCTCATCTCTACAATAAGTCAAAAAAGGGGAACTTATCAGAGCTTGACATTCTGTGACATTTCCCTCTTAAGCACTTGTCAGCTTAAAAATGGCACAGCCACAAAGTCAAGTATAAAAGAGTAGCTGAAAGTACAAGAAACTAAGATGAGGTTTTGCAGTCTTATGTGCTCGCAGAGACAAAACTTAAAGTTTGGGATTACAAAGGTAGCCAAAAGTTGGGAATTCTAGATTACAGAAAGAAAAGAAGTGCATTCTCTTCAATGCATTTGCTAACTTATGACTAGCATGAAGCCAAGAGACTAAGAAGACAAACAGAAATATTCTCATAATGTTCCCATAGTTGTCTCAGAGGGTTCAGGAGGAGGGAAGGAAGGAAGGAAGGAAGGAAGGAAGGAAGAAAGGAAGGAAGGAAGGAAGGAAGGAAGGAAGGAAGGAAGGAAAAGAAAAGAAAAGAAAATGGAATTCAGGATCCATTAAAGAATAGGGTCTATGGTAAATATGTATGAATACCACCTTGCTTCCCAGAGGTACTCAACCTAAGAATAAAGATCAACTAGAAATAATTCAACCCTCAGAATCATTGAAAACCAGCTTTAAATCAGCTCAGTCCAAAATTGGTTTAAAGTGATCCACTCTTCTTTAATCACCTGCAAAAGTGAATCCTGAAAGAAAACACAATTAGCCAGAACCTCAAATTACATCTTAAAAGTTTTATACACATTTTTAGCATTTAATCAAAATTATCAGTCATGTCAGGAAACAGAACTAAATGATCACAAATAAAAAGAAAAAAGTAGACAATTGAAACGTGTACACAGGGTTTTAGAATACAGAATAATTGGGCTCGGATTTTAAAATACCTAATCAATATATCAAGACTCTCTCCAGAGAACTAAACTCTATTTTAAAGGATGGAAACAGTAGAATGTAAAATACAGTAATTAAAAACATTAACTCTTGAGGAATACTTCTCCAGGACTTGAGCTCGCGGGACTTGGCTGTGCTTCTCCACAGTTGGAGTCTCACTCTGTTGCCCAGACTGGAGTGCAGTGGCATGCTCCCAACCACCGCAGCCTCAACCTACTGGGCTCTGACGATCCTTCCACATCAGCCTTCCAAGTAGCTGGAACTACAGGCACTAGTGAAATACCACAACTCATCCGTGACAACAAAGCAGATATTGGAAGTGTTTCAGAAAGAAGGGTTAAAAGAAACAAGATCTGAGAAGAATGTTGCTGATAATTTGATGGGTACTGCATTAAATCTGTAGATTGTCTTAGATTGTGACTCCTGGAGAAGCGGCAAGATGGTGACAGGTCAACCCGGTCTCTGAAGCCCTCTGCAAAGGAAATCTGCAGTGGGTCTCTGACTCTCACCCCAGGGGGCTGTGGACCCCAACATCGCAGCCTGCTCTTCATACGGAGCTTGGCCATTGCCACTGCTGGGACATCGCAACGGACTGGACAGTCACTGCGGTGCAAACGGTGCCGCCGCCGCCGCCGCCGCCGCTGCTGCAGCCCCTCCCCCCACCGCTGCTGCCGCCACCGCTGCCACAGCCTCTGTGGCGGCCGTAGCACATACACAATCCAGGCCGAGGCGATCCACATCAAACCCCTTCAGGGAAGATCTGCTGGGATCGCTGCCACCTCTCCTGTGACCGAGACTGTCCTGCCCGCCTGCCATAAGGCTCCTGTTGCCTGCCCTGAGGCAGGCAGCCATCTTGTTCCTGTCCGGCCCCACCCTCTCTGGGGCGAGCAGCTGAGATAGCACCACCTGCTGGTGATTCAAGGTAACAACACCGAAAAGGGAGAAACAAGCTTGATAAAGACATAGACCAGAGTGCTGAATGGAGAGTAATCTGAACTGTCCTTCACAGCAGACCAGGGGCAACTGACCCTAACTGCAAACTAATTTATCAGCTTGAAAAGAAAACTAGAAATCAGACCTGAAAGGACATTGAACTTAAACGAAATGTCTCAGAGAGTGCTTCATTGACTCTATTAGTTTAATGACTTAATTCTATTCCTACTGTATTGTTCCCTTTTTTCTCTTTTCCTTTTCCTTTTCTTCTCTTTTCTTCTCTCTGTAAACCATATCTTTGTATAGAGGAACAGCACACTAACAAGGTGGTTGGTTAGCTTGTATGCTAGCATCACTATATGTTTTGTTTTTATTTGTTATTTTTTGTATGAGAGTTGGTTCGTCTGTAGCTGTGGTCTATTGTTTTTATCTATTTCAGTATAGGCCTCTCTCTCTATTTGTTGGCACACTCGTTTGTTTCCCCCCTTACTCCTCTATCTCTCCACTCCCCTCTTCAACGCACTATCTGCTCCATTCTCTCCCCTCTGCTAACCACATTTTATTTCAGGGAGTAAACTTACAGCCCCACTGCACGGACAGATTCCAGGGCAGTGGGAAGTGGTTTCCACATTATCCACACACCTGTCAGCAAATACCAGGACCTGCAGACAGATTTTGAATCACAGCTCTCCCCTTAAGTAAATCTCAAAACGGCAAAAAGGACCACCTCCAACCTACAGTGCAACTTCAGAATTGAACAAAGTAAGAGGACATACATAAAGAATAAGAGATTGAACAAACAGAAGTAAAACCAATCCCTTTACCCCTGAATAACAGAATTAAAGAAGATGGTGACGTGGAGGGAAGGAAAAAGTAGGGAGGGGGACAAACTGCACAAATGAAGAAAAACCAAAAGAAGAATATAGGTCTCACACAGACCCCTGGGAAATCAGACACTGAGAAAACAGATTCTGGAACACAAACAATGAAGAGTCCCCAGAATGACTGGTTACATGCAACAAACCCAGACATCAAGACATTAATGGAGAGAATTTAAAAAATTGAGGAGAGACAAGAGGAAAATAGGAAGGAGCTGATGTCAGAAATGACAGCAGTAAAGAATACTGTGATGGAAATGAACAACAGACTAATAAGCATGGAAAGCAGAATCAGCCAAGCAGAAGAAAGAATCTCAGAGCTCGAAGACCAAAACACAGAACTAACCCAAACTGTCAAAAGCATAGAAAAGAAGCTCAAAAAGACAGAACAAAACCTGCAAGAGATGAATGATCACTTCAAGAGACCAAACCTAAGAGTAATTGGGCTTCCTGAGGCAGAAAGAGAAACAGAAGCCACACTGGAACAAACATTTCATGAAATCATTCAAGAAAACTTTCCTCATCTCATTAAGGATGAAAAAATTCAAACACAAGAGATTCAGAGAACCCCTGCAAGACAACAAATGAGAAGACCAACTCCCAGACACATAATAATTCACCTAAACAAAGTAGCTATAAAAGGAAAAATCCTAAAGGCAAGAGAAAAAGGCCAGACTACCTACCAGGGAAAACCAATTAGAATAGCAGCAGATTTATCCACAGAAACCCTTCAGGCCAGGAGAGCCTGGAGCCCTATCTTCAAAGTTCTAAAAGAGAAACAATTTCAACCAAGAATAACCTACCCAGCCAAACTAAGCTTCATTAGTGAGGGAGAATTGAAATCTTTTCCAGATATCCAATCCCCTAAGAACCTATGCTGCCACCAGACCACCACTACAAGAAAAAATTAAGAAAGTACTGAACACAGAAGAAAAAGAAAAAAGAACAACAGCATTCTTCACAAGAGTACAGGCAAAAGATTAAAAACACACATGAACCAACTCCAAAACCCAAAAAAGACAATAAACAAACAGGAACAAATCTGTAAGAACCTTATGACAGGGATCAACTCTTGCATTTCAATTATTAGCCTAAATGTGAACAGACTAAATGCACCACTGTAAAGACATAGAATGGCAAAATGGATAAAATATCATCAGGCAACAATCTATTACATTCAAGAGACTCACCTCACTAGAAAGGACACCCACAGACTCAAAGTAATAGGATGGGAAACAAACTTTCATGCGAATGGAATACAAAAGAAAGGAGGAGTAGCGATTTTAATTTCAGACAAAATACCCTTCAAGCTATTAAAAATGAAAAAAAGATACAGAAGACCACTACATAATGATAAAAGGCTCAATTCATCAACAAGAAATATCTATCGTA
>NW_007252783.1:296051-298719 GCF_000164805.1 Carlito syrichta | reverse complement strand
ACCACAGAATACACATTCTATTCATCACCACATGGAACATATTCTAAGATCGACCACATATTCAGCCATAAATCAAGCATAAGCAAATATAAAAGGACCGAAATTCTACTAAGAACCTTCTCGGACCACAGTGGAATAAAAATAAACATTGACACCAACAAAGTCCCCCCCAAACTCAAAAAGACATGAAAACTAAACAGCATGATGCTAAACCACACCTGAATCAATGATGAAATCAAAACAGAGATCAAAAGATACCTGGAAACAAATGAAAATGAAGAAACATCTTACCAAAATCTCTGGGATACCCTGAAAGCTGTAGTAAGAGGGGAATTTATATCCCTACAAACACACATGAAGGAAATGGAAGGAACAGAAAATTTGTCACCTAAAGAAGCTGGAAAAGCAAGACCATAAAAACCCTAATTTCAGCAGAAGAATCCAGATCACCAAAAGAAAAGCCCAAATACAGGACATAGAAGACAAAAAGATAATACAAAAAATCAGTGAAACAAAAAGCTGGTTTTTTGAAAGGATAAACAAGATCGATGGTCCCCTAGCTAGACTGACCAAGAAAAAATGAGAAAAAAACCAAATAAGTACAATCAGAAACATAAAAGATGAAGTCACATCTGACCTGAAGAAATACAAAAGATCATTAGAGACTACTACGTACACTTGTATGGAAACAAACTTGAAAACCTTAAGAAAATGGAGGATTTTCTGACATCACACAACCTACCTAGGTTGGAACAAGAGGAAATTGAGACCCTAAATAGACCAATAACAATCAAGGAAATCGACTACGTAATAAGAAAACGTCCTACCAAAAAAAGTCCTGGTCCAGATGACTTTCCAGCAGAATTCTACAAGACATTCAGGGAGGAGCTGATACCAATCCTACTGAAGGTATTCCAGGCGATTGAAAAAGATGGAACTCTCCCCAAATCATTTTACGAAGTCAACATAACATTGATACCCAAGCCAGGTAAAGATCCGACAAGGAAAGAGAACTACAGGCCAATATCTTTGATGAACATAGATGCTAAAATTCTCAACAAGATCCTAGCAAACTGGATTCAGCAATACATCTCAAAAATCATCCACCATGACCAAGTAGGCTTCATTCTTGGGATGCAAGGCTGGTTCAACATTCGTAAAACCATAAATGTAATTAAATACATCAACAGATGTCAAAACAAAAACCACATGATCATATCATTAGATGCAGAAAAAGCTTTTGGTAAAATCCAGCACCGCTTCTTGATAAAAACCCTTGAACATCTAGGCATACGGGGAACATACCTCAAAATAGTAAAAGCCATCTATGAGAAACCCACAGCCAGTATACTCCTAAATGGACAAAAATTGGAACCAATTCCCCTGAAAACTGGAACTAGACAAGGATGTCCACTCTCACCCCTCCTGTTCAACATAGTATTGGAAGTCCTGGCTAGAGCAATCAGAGAAGAGGAGGCAATCAGAGGTATTCAAATAGGAAAAGAGGAAGTCAAGTTATCTCTTTTTGCAGATGATATGATTGTGTACCTTGAAAACCCAAGAGAATCTGTCAAAAACCTCCTTACATTGATAAAGGCCTTCGGCAAAGTCTCAGAATACAAAATAAATGTACAAAAGACAATTGCATTTCTCTACACCAATAATAAACAAACAGAGACCCAAATAAAAAGCACAATTCCATTCACAATAGCCACAAAAAAATGAAATACCTTGGCATCTTCCTAACCAGAGATGTGAAAGACCTTTACAATGAAAATTACAAAACACTGCTCAAAGAAATCAAAGCTGACACGAACAAGTGGAAAAATATCCCATGCTCATGGATTGGAAGAATCAACATTGTGAAGATGTCCATCTTACCTAAGGCAATCTACAAATTCAATGCAATACCCATTAAATTACCAACAACATTCTTCTCAGACCTAGAAAAAACAACACAGGAATTCATATGGAAACACAAACGTCCAAGAATAGCCAGAACAATCCTCAGAAAGAAAAACAAAGCAGGTGGTATCACAATACCAGACTTCAAACTTTACTATAAAGCTACAGTCATCAAAACAGCTTGGTATTGGTACAGGAACAGGCATATAGATCAATGGAATAGAATTGAAATTCCAGAAGCAAAACCTCAATTTCTCAACCAACTCTTCTTCGACAAAGTCCCCACCATCTACCACTGGGGAGAGGAGAACCTATTCAGTAAATGGTGCTGGGAAAACTGGCTGACCACATGCAGAAGATTGAAATAGGACCCCTATCTATCCCCATGCACAAAGGTTAACTCCAAATGGATCAGAGACCTAAATGTAAAACCTCAAACCATAAGAACCTTAGAAAAGGAAGGAAATACCCTCATAGAAATCGGAACTGGCATCCAATTCCTGAACAAAACTCGAAGCGCACAGCTCATAAGAGAGAAGATAGACAAATGGGACCTTATTAAACTGACAAGCTTCTGCAAAGACAAAGAAACCATCAAGAGAGCAGGGAGACAGCCTACAGCCTGGGAAAAAATATTTACCAACACCAGGTCTGTCAAAGGCTTAACATCCTGGATCTACAAGGAACTCAAACATGCTGAAAAGAAAAAAACAAACAACCTCATTATAAAATGGGCAAAAGATATGAAACAGACAATTCACAA
>NW_007252783.1:265064-295362 GCF_000164805.1 Carlito syrichta | reverse complement strand
TGACTGACGGTACTGGGAAACTATGGGGGGGAGGGGGATGGGATTAACAGTAGCAAATATCTGTCTGGGGATGGGAAAACACCTCTTATCAACAGGGTGCCTGAATGAAATGTAATTGTACATCTAACCCTTAACTATACCCCACAAAACCATAATAAAAAATATTGATTAATTAAAAAACAAAACTAAACAAAACATTAACTCTCTTTCTCCAAGATGGCCATCTAGAAGCAGCCAACTGACTAAGGAAGAGAGACTCAGCAGTTAGTGACCTCCCGCAACTTGAGCCCGCTGAGATGGAGGGTGCACCCCATATCCTGCAGAGAACTCTTGGGACACACAGAGAAGGGAGAAGATATCCAGCTCACATTGGAGTTAGAGAGCTGCTGAGTATGTGGGAAATGGTGAGCGAGGGACAATAGAATAGCGCTTGCCTGCTGCTACCATGGACTGGGTGCTCCTCCTCCAGTCTCACAGAACTCCATTCCCCATGGCAGAGAGGCTGGATACAGCACAGCAGGGTGCTGCCAGAACCCAGTAGAACTGGGAACCCATCCGGTCTCTGAACGCCTAAGGCCAGACCGTCTCTGAGAACCTGTACCCTGTAGACAGTGCTTTGCCGCTAGGTCTCAGGCAGAGAAAGATCCCCTGCCAACTTCACTCCAAGGCCAGTTTCCACCATTGCAGGCAGCACTAATCTGGGGTAAGTGATGGCAGAGCAGCCTATAGGCAGGGGGAGTCACGAGGAGCTCCAGGTAATCCCTCTCTTCCCTCTTGAATACTTCTGGGCAACAGACAGCACTGCCACTTCTTCAGTTCTGCCACAGTAGCGGGCACCCAACTCTCCTCCCAGTTTCCACTGAGTGCTAACAACAGAAGATAGTAACATAGACCATGGTCCCAGCCTGCAAGAAAGAAAAATGATGCTGGGAAAAAACACTTTGAGTTCTCAGCTTGTGCCTGAGTTGGGCAAGAGAATGGGAGGTAGAGGCTGCAGAGCAGAGGTGCCTACTGTCCTGGTAGTCCCTCTCTTCCTGTGTGAACTCATTTGAAAAAGCTCTGCATCCTTACAATATTGCCACAACAGCAAGGGGTACTATTTCTTACTGGAGTAGCCAGTCATTCTCACAAAGGGAAACTGGAGGGTGGCCCAGTCTGACAAAACCCTCCCTCACAAGCTTTTCCCCTCCACTCCCTCTTGAAATCCCAAGGACTGAAAATCTTTGGGAGTTTCCATAACCCCACCCATTGTCCAGGTCATCTGTGCACTTACCTGGGGTAAGATAGGCCAATAAGAAAAAAAAAGCCCACAGCCACCATTATAGCTGCCTGTTTCCTTCAAGAGCCACCTGCTAGCTGAAGGCCAACTGGCAGAGCCCATTGCAACATCTGAGACAATAATACAGACCCTGAGAAGGGGATCGAAATGATGCCAAAGCCACCATGTTTCTTGCAGACCAGTTCATAGAGTGAGGCTTCAGGGAGCTTCTCCAGAGGGTCTTCCATAGGCACTGATGACCAACACCCCTTAGAATTCAACCCCTGAGGCTTCACATCACAGGACACCTTGCAGGCACCCTCCAACACCAGTCAAAAGGTGGACACCTCCTATGGCAACTACACTGAGAGGAACAGCAGGACACACAGAGGTTGGGCCCTCACAGACTACCACCCCCAGAGAAAGGAGAATTGCAACACAGCAGAGGAGTACCTTGTGGGATATAAGCAAACAAACAAACCCCACAGAAGGTCACCCCAATAATTGGAAACATTATCTAACTAAAAAAAGAGAGACAAAAATAAAAAGAGAAAAGTGTGTCTTCACAGATAGGGAAGAACCAGTCAGAAAAAACTGAGCAAGTTGCAAAGCCTTAATGAGGTATCATCCACAAAAGGTCTTCCAGACCTCTAGCAGTGGAAACCATCCAGAACAACCTGTCCCTGATGACAGACATGGAATTCAAACCATGAGTGGCAAAAATAGTGAAAAAAAGCCATGAGAATATAGAAGCACAGATCATCCAGGGAATAGAAACAGTGCAGGAAATAAAATTCAGCTGACCAATATAAGAAAGGTCCAATCTGAAATCCTGGAAATGAAGAATTCTTTCCTGGAACTTTAAAGCACATGACAAGCCTAGGCAGTAGAATTGACCAGGCAGAGAGCTTGAGGATAAAAATATTGAGTTAACCCAGCCTGAAAGAAAACAAAGAAAAAAGGCTTAAGAAGAATGAGTAAAGCCTATGAGAAGATTGAGATTATGTAAGGAGACTAAGTCTATGACTGACTAGCATCCCCGGGGCAGAAGGGGAAACTGAGAACACCTTGGAACAAGCCTTCCAAAAGATCATCCAAAAAACTGTTTCCTATCTCACTAAAGAGGTGACCATACAAATGCAAGAGATCCAGAGTACCCCTGCAAGATATTACATGAGAATACCTTCCCAAGGCACATAATAATCCATCTCCACAAGGTAACCATGAAAGAAAGAAAGAAAGAAAAAAAAAAAAACCCTAGAGGCAGCTAGAGAGTTACAGGGTAGTCCCCATTAGAATTGCAGCAGACTTCTCAGCAGAAATTCTACAAGCCTAGAGACACTGGGGCCTTTTTACATTCCTTAATAAAAGCAATTCCAGCCAAGAAATTCCTACCCTGCAAAACTAAGCTTTATCAATGAAGGAGGATTAAAATCCTTCCCAGACAACTAATCCCTAAGAGACTATATCATCTCCCAACCAGCCCTTCAGGAGATGCTTAAGAAAGTTCTAAGCACAGAAATGAAAGAACAGTTCCACTCATTGCAAAAGCACAGGCAAGAACAGAGTTAACAGTAAATACAAATCAACTGCAAAGTCTAAAAAGCAAAGCAGTCTCTTAATAACAATATTATAGGAATAAAATTCCACATATTGATAATTACCTTAAATGTGAATGGGCTGAACATGCCATGAAAAAGGCACAGAGCAGCAAACTGGATAAAGAAACATGATCCAACCTTCTATTGCCTCCAGAAAACCCATTCCACTGCAAAGGACACCCACAGGTTCAAGGAAAGGAACTGTAGAAAGATCTTCCTGGCAAATGGAAAACAAAAAAAGAGTAGAAGTCGCTATTCTTATATCAGACAAAACAGATTACAAATCAATAAAAATTAATAAGGAGACTACTTCTTTCACCAGAAACAAATATTCATCTTAAATATATATGTCCTCAGCATAGAAGGACCCAGATTTATAAAACAATTGCTACTTAAACTAAGAGAGTACATAGACACCCACACAATTATAGTTGGAGACTTTAATACCAAAGATATTATGGCCAAGTCCTCAAAAGCAAATGCCACAAAAACTATAATGAGCAGGAAGGACTTTCTCAAACTGAAAAGATTTTTCACAGCAAAAGAAACCATCAAAAGAACAAAGAGACAATTCACAGAATGGGAAAAAAATATTTGCGAGCTATGCTTCTGACAAAAGCCCGACATCCATGATCTACAAGGAACTCAAATGAATCAACAGCAAGAAAACAAACAACCCCATTAAAAAATGGGCAAAGGCCATGAATAGGCACTTCTCAAAGGAAGATATTCAAGCAGCCAACAAACATACCAAAAAAAAGTTCAACTTCACTAATCATCAGTGAAATGCAAATTAAAACTACAGTGAAATACCACATAACACCAGTAAGGCTGGCCATCATTAAAAAGTCAATAAAGAGAGCGACCTGAAGATGGCAACCGCATTGATGGATCCCTGAGATTCTCCGAATGTGAGTTTTCCAAAAAGACTAATACTTTTCTTCCTGCACCCACCTGCCCACCTCCAGCCACACTGGTATGAGGCTTGGGGACTTTTGGTCCCATGCAGGGCCAGACATTGCTGCCGGACTGCAGCTGCTCCACTATATGTGATTCCGGCCGGCTGGGGAATTCCAAATCCCGAATTCCAGCTCCATCTCTGGCCACATCGTGGAGACCAGCACCAAGCACGAAGCTGCCGGTCATGCAGGGAGGCTCTGAGCACCCACCCCTTAGGGATACCAGTCCCATTTCTGGCTAAAGTGCCCTGGGAGGGACCCAGAGCCACCACCTGCCCTCTGGAGCTTTGGAGATCAGAAGCCCCTGGCCCACCCTGGTTGAGGCACTCAGCATGTGCGACCACAAGCCTGTGTAAGGGGGGCAGAACCCCAAGCTGGCATAAGGTGCTGATCGCAGGCTTCCAGCTCCAGAGGAGGAAATGCCCGACCCTGTCCTCCACCCCAGCTGACTGTAGGCACCCCAGATCCAGCACCCAGCTGTGAAGCTGGTCCCGCCTAGAGACCCACAGAAGCCCCCTAAAAGTGAAAGTAAAACCACCACCTCTGCCATTTTCAAGGCATATTTACATCACATCACTCCACCCACCTAGCAGAACCTCCACCTCGGTTCCCACGGTGACATCATTAACAGGAGACAAAGCCCCTCCCCTACACTGAATAGAGACTAGTGTCACAGATCTCCTAGGCAACAAGCTAACTGCCTGCAATAGAAAGAGAGGAGAGAAGTTGGAGATTAGATCTCAGGAACTTGTTCCTCTAAGGGACGAGAGAGAAAAATCTACACAAATGAAGAAAAACCAAAAGAAGAATATAGGTCTCTCCCAGACTCCTGGGAAGGCAGACACTGAGAAAACTGGAATGCAAACAATGAAGAGCCCCGCCCAGAATGAATGGTCTCAAAATACAACCATAGATATCAAGACATTAATGGAGGGATTAAAAAGAATTGAAGAGACTCAAGAAGAAACTAGAAAGGAGCTGATATCTGAGATAACAGTAATAAAGAATACTGTGAATGACATAAACAATAAACTGACAAGCATGGAAAGCAGAATTACCCAAGCAGGAGAAAGAATCTCAGAGCTTGAGGACCAAAATATAGAAATAACCCAAACTCTCAAAAACACAGAAAACAAGTTCAAAAAGACAGAAAAAAACCTTCAAGAGATGAGCAATTACCTCAAGAGGCCTAACCTAAGAATAATTGGTCTGCCTGAGGCAGAAAGAGAGATAGAGACCACATAGGAACAAACCTTCCATGAGATCATTCAAGAAAACTTCCCTTATCTAATCAATGATGCAAAAACTCAAACACAAGAGATCCATAGAACCCTTGCAAGACAACAAATGAGAAAACCAACTCCTAGACACATAATAATTCGCCTAAACAAAGTAGGCATAAAAGAAAAAATCCTAAAGGCAGCAAGAGAAAAAGGTCAGATTACCTACCATGGAAAACCAATTAGAATAGCAGCAGATTTATCTACAGAAACCCTGCAGGCTAGGAGAGCTTGGAGCCCTATCTTCAAAGTCCTAAAAGATAAGCAATTTCAACCAAGAATAACCTACCCTGCCAGATTAAGCTTCATCAGAGAGGGAGAATTAAAATCTTTCCCAGATATCCAATCCCTAAGGACCTATGCTGCCACCAAACCATCTCTACATGAAACACCTAAGAAAGTACTAAACACAGAAGAAAAGGGGGAAAAAAGAGCAACATTTTTCACAAGAGTACAGGAAAAAGAATAAAATACATATGAACCAACCCCAAAAACAAAAGAAAGACAATAAACCAAGTGAAAGAAGAACTCTAAAAGAACTATATGTTAGGGATGAACTCTTACATTTCAATAATTAGCCTGAAAGTGAATGGACTAAATGCACCACTGAAAAGACATAGAATGGCAAAATGGATAAAATATCACCAGGCAACAATATACTGCCTTCAAGAGACCCGTCTCACTAGAAAGGACATGCACAGACTCAAGTAGAGGATGGGAAACAAATTTCCAGGCAAATGGAACACAAAAGAAAGGAGGAGTCATGATCCTAATTTCAGACAAAATACCATTTAAGCTATCAAAAATTTAAAAAGATACAGAGGGCCACTACATAATGATAAAAGGCTCACACCATCAACAAAAAATATCTATCCTAAATATATATGCACCTAATATAGGTGCACCAACTTTTACAAAGCAACTCCTAGGAAAACTAAAGAAAGATATTGATTCTAACACCATCATAACTGGGGACTTTAATACCCCACTCACAATCCTCGACAGATCATCAGGACAAAATATCAGCAATGAGATTCGGAGCCTCAATGTGACTCTGGACCAAATGAACTTAATTGATACCTACAGAACACTCCATCCAAAGACCAGAGAATACACATTCTACTCATCACCACGCGGGACATATTCCAAGATAGACCACATTCTCGGCCATAAATCAAGCATAAGCAAATTTAAAAAGACCGAAATTCTACCATGCACTTTCTTGGACCACAGTGGAATAAAAATAAACATTGACACCAACAAAGTCCCCCCCAAACCCACAAAGACATGGAAACTAAACAGCATGATGCAAACCACTCCTGGATCAATGATGAAATCAAAATGGAGATCAAAAGATACCTGGAAACAAAAATGAAGAAACATCTTACCAAAATCTCTGGGACACCTTAAAAGCTGTAGTAAGAGGGGGATTTATATCCCTACAAACACACATGAAGAAAATGGAAGGAGCACAAATTAATAGCCTAACAAGCCACCTAAGGAAGCTGGAAAAGCAAGATCACAAAAACCCTAATTTCAGCAGAAGAATCCAGATCACCAAAATAAAAGCCCAAATCCAGGACATAGAAGACAAATAGACAATACCAAAAAAATCAATGAAACAAAAAGCTGGTTCTTCGAAAGAATAAACAAGATCGATGGTCCCCTAGCTAGACAGACCAAGAAAAAGAAAGAAAAAACCCAAATAAGCACAATCAGAAACACAAAAGATGAAGTCATATCTAACCCTGAAGAAATACAAAAGATCATCAGAGACTTGTATGGAAACAAACTTGAAAACCTCAAGGAAATGGAGGACTTTCTGTTATCACACAACCTGTCTAGGTTGAAACAAGAAGAAATTGAGACCCTAAATAGACCAATAACAATCAAGGAAATTGACTATGTAATAAGAAAACTACCTATAAAAAAAAACCCTGGACCAGATGGCTTTCCAGCAGAATTCTACAAGACATTTAAAGAGGAACTGATTCCAATCCTACTGAAGCTATTTCAGGCGATTGAGAAAGATGGAACCCTCCCCAAATCATTTTATGAAGCTAATATCACATTGATACCCAAGCCAGGTAAAGATCCAACAAAAAAAGAGAACTACAGGCCAATATCTTTGATGAACATAGATGCTAAAATTCTCAACAAGATCCTAGCAAACCAGATTCAACAACACATCTCAAAAATCATCCATTATGACCAAGTAGGATTCATCCCTGGGACGCAAGTCTGGTTCAACATTCGTAAAACAATAAATGTAATTAAATACATCAACAGATGTCAAAACAAAACCACCTGATTATATCATTAGATGCAGAAAAAGCTTTTGATAAAATCCAGCACCCCTTCTTGATAAAACTCTTGAACATCTAGGCATACAGGGAACATACCTCAAAATAGTAAAAGCCATCTACAAGAAACCCACAGCCAGCATACTCCTAAATGGACAAAAATTGGAACCATTTCCCCTGAAAACTGGAACAAGACAAGGATGCTCACTCTCACCCTTCCTGTTCAATATAGTATTGGAAGTCCTGGCTAGAGTGATCAGAGAAGAGGAGGCAATCAGGGGTATCCAAATAGGAAAAGAGGAAGTCAAATTATCTCTCTTTGCAGATGACATGATTGTATACCTTGAAAACCCAAGAGAATCTGTCAAAAACCTCCTTACACTGATAAAGGCCTTTGGCAAAGTCTCAGGATATAAAATAAAAGTGCAAAAGACAATCACATTTCTTTACACCAATAATAAACAAACAGAAACCCAAATAAGAAGCACAATTCCATTCAAAATAGCCACCAAAAAAATGAAATACCTTGGCATCTTCCTAACCAGAGACATAAAAAACCTTTACAATGAAAACTACAAAACTCTGCTCAAAGAAATCAAAGATGACACAAACAAGTGGAAAAATATCCCATGCTCATGGATTGGAAGAATCAACATTGTGAAGATGTCCATCTTACTAAGGCAATCTACAGATTCAATGCAATACCTATCAAATTACCAGCAACATTCTTCTCAGACCTAGAAAAAACAACATAGGAATTCATATGGAAACAAAAATGACCAAGAATATCCAGAACAATCCTCAGCAAAAAAAAAAAAAAAACAAAGCAGATGATACCACGTTACCAGACTTCAAACTTTACTATAAAGCTACAATCATCAAAACAGCTTGGTATTGGTATAGGAACAGGCATATAGACCAATGGAATAGAATTGAGATTCCAGAGGCAAGACCTCAATTTCTCAACCAACTCATCTTTGACAAAGCCTCCACCACCTACCACTGGGGAGAGGAGAACCTATTCAGTAAATGGT
Source organism: Carlito syrichta (assembly GCF_000164805.1). NCBI lineage: Eukaryota > Metazoa > Chordata > Mammalia > Primates > Tarsiidae > Carlito > Carlito syrichta. Next base: position 286,927 of record NW_007252783.1, on the reverse strand, counting down.
GCTGGGAAAACTGGCTGACCACATGCACAAGATTGAAACCAGGACCCCTATCTATCCCCATACATAAAAATTAACTCCAAATAGATCAGGGACCTAAATATAAAACCTCAAACCATAAGAACCTTAGAAAAGGAAGGACATACCCTCATGGAAATTGGAACTGGCATCCAATTCCTGAACAAAACTCAAAACCCACAGGTCATAAGGGATAAGATAGACAAGTGGGACCTCACTAAACTGACAAGCTTCTGCAAAGCCAAAGAAACCATCAAGAGAGCAGGAAGACAGCCTACAGACTAGGAAAAAGTATTTGCCAACTCCAGGTCTAACAAAGGCTTAACATCCTGGATCTACAAGGAACTCAGACATGCTGAAAAGAAAAAAACAAACAACCCCATTATAAAGTGGGCAAAAGATATGAACAGACAGTTCATAAAGGAAGACATCTGAGCAGCCAACAGACACATGAAGAAATGCTCAACCTCATTAATCATCAGGGAGATGCAAATCAAAACCACATTGAGATACCACCTAACTCCAGTCAGAATGGCAATTATCAACAACTCAAAAAATAACAGCTGCTGGAGAGTGTGTGGAGAAAAGGGAACACTTCTACACTGTTGGTGGGAGTGCAACCTCTGTGCACTCTGTGGAACCTCTGTGGAAAGCAGTGTGGCAATTCCTAAAAGCTCTAAACATCAACCTCCCATATGACCCTGCAATCCCCTTACTGGGAATATACCTGAAGAACTCAAATCACTTTATAAAAAAGATACCTGCACGCGAATGTTTATTGCAGCATTGTTCACAATAGCAAGAACCTGGAACCAACCACGCTGTCCATCAAAAAGGACTGGATTAAAAAATGTGGTACATATACACGATGGAATACTATGCAGCCATAAAAAAGAACAAAATCATGAATTTTGCAGCAACCTGGATGGAGCTAGAGTCTATAATACTAAGTGACCTCTCACAGAAACAAAGATCTGAGTACCACATATTCTCACTCATATAATGGACCTTGATCATCCAATGCACTACCATAAGAAATGACTGACAGTGTTGGGAAACTATGGGGGGGAGATGGGACTAATGGTAGTAAACATCTGTCTGGAGACGAGGAGACACCAATTATCAACAAGGGGGCCTGAATGAAGCATATTTGTATACTTAACCCTTGACTGTACCCCACAATATCAAAATAAAAAATATAGATTATAAAATAAAATAAAAAGTCAATAAACAACAGGATGGCATGTCTACAGAGAAAAGGGAAGGCTTCTACACGTGGGTGGGAATGTAAGCTAGTTCAGTCTTTGTAGAAGTAGTGTGGTGTTTTCTTAAAGAACTAAAAATTGAGCTACCATACAATCCAGCAATCCTACTTCTGGGAATATACCCAGAAGAACATAAATTGCTCTACCAAACAAAGACACCGGTACACATATGTTCATTGCACCACTATTCACCATAGCAAAAACATGGAACCGATCCTGATAACCATAGAGAGTGGACTGGATGGGAAAAAAATGTGGTACATCTACATGATAGCCATGAGAAAAACAAAATCTTGTCTTTCACAGCAACATGAATGCAGTTGGAGACCATCATACTAAATAAACTATCACAGAAACAAAAAACTGAATATGACATATTCTCGCTTATAAGTGGACCCTGGTCACTGGTCATAGGAGGACAAGTGGGAACAGCAGTCTTTGGACATTGCTAGGGGAAGGAGGGAGGGAGGGAGATGAAGTGGAGGGATTGGGGACACATGGCAATATACTGGGTACCAGATCCATTAGGGGAGAGAGGGCCCGCTGGAAGTCCCAATTGCACATGCTCACAACTTACTTACGTAGTAAATCCTCACATGTACCCCACAATTGTAAAATAAAATTAAAAATAAAAAAAAAATAAACTCAATAACAAATGTGTTTGACAGTAACTTTGGAAAAAGGATGAACGAAATAGAAGATAAAAAAAAATTATGAAGAAGTAAAAAAAATAACAATACCATCAAAGGAAATGTTCATGTTGTCCATTTGAAATGTAATCTGATTCCTCCAAAAACAGAAAGGAGAGAATATTTGCAGAGTACATATCCTACTAAAAGACATTAATTCACATATTCATTAAGCACTTTAAAACTGAAGCAGAATTTTAAAAAACCTCACAAATCTTGGAAACAGAAAATCAAAGAAAAAAATTTTTAAATAATCAGAAAAAAGATGTATTACCTTCAAAGCAGCATTAACTTAACTTATGCCAAATTTTCAACAACGATAAAAGCCAAAAATTATGGAATGATCTTTTTACGTTATTTTTAAAAGAGAACAGATAAACTAAAATTATATATCTAATGAAAACAAACTTCAAAAGTGAAGTTAAAATAAATATACTCTCGGATAAAGAAAATATAAAAGATTGTCACTAGCTGACCCAAGTTTAAAAAAAAAGATAAAGGAAATTCTTCAAGTAGCAACAAATAGATATATCAAATGGAAAATATGAATAAGCAAAAAATAAATGATTATATCCATCAACATTTGTCCACCAACTCCTATTTCCCTTTAATTAAAGATTGTTTCTCAGGGTATCAACTCCTAGTTCACTTCTTCAAGGTTGAGCTTAAAAGAGAATGAATAACTCCTGCCATTACCGAAAAAGCACAGAGGTAGAAAGTGGAAAAGGCATTCCCTGAGCTCAAAATAGTATGCTTTCTTTATGAGTCTGAGCTCCTACAGAACTATCCACTACAAAATAGCAAAATCAGTGATAGTTCATAGAAATGAAATACAGAGACTCAAAAGTCTCTGCTATACCACTGCATATGAAACTATACAAGCTGTCCAGTTAAAATGAGATCATTTTGAGTCCTGTGATATTAGATCTATAACTACTTTTCAGTAAATTAGAGCATCACTAGTTCTTCAGTTTTCTCTTCTCTCTCCTTCCTAAGGGCTGCAGAATTTATCAATAACTAACATAATATCAATGTCACTCTAATGACTACAATTTGAGTTACCCAACAGATTGAGTGATAAATATTAATATTAATATAATAGCAAAACTATAGAACCAACTGTGCTGTGCATCAAAAGAGGACTGGATTAAAAAAATGAGGTACATATACACAATTGAATATTACGCAGCCATAAAGGACAAAACTTTGAACTTCGCAGCAACTTGGATGGACTTCGAGTCTATAATCCTGAGTGAAACAAAAGAACTGTGTACCACATGTACTCATAAGCGGACCTTGAACAAGTATCATAATACTATAAGATAGGAATTGGCAGTAGTGGAAACTGCTGGGAGGGGTGTGGGGGGGTGAGATTGGCAGTAGTGGGAAACTACCAGGCGGGGGCACACCACATCAACAAGGGTACCTGCATAATGAACATTTGTATATCTAACCCTGAATTGCATTCCACATCTTTAAAACTGAAATTTTTAAAATTAAAAATATCAATATTAATATGGGATTTGCTTTCTCTTCTTAGAGATTTCAGGGCTTAACGTTTAGCCTTCTTCTTTCTACTAAGAAATCAGGAAACGTCATGGTTCTAGGAATCACTAGATAATAATGTATTTCTATTTTCATTTGAGAAAGAAACATGTCCTGGACTACAAGTCTTTTTAAATAAAGGTTATATGCTGGAAGCCTACGGATCACAGCTCCTCTTCCTGGGCTCCAGAAATATGAGTGCTGCATACTGTAATGTCATTGATAAGTGAGCAGCCTTGGGCTGTGGGTAAGCTCGTTTAAGTTCCCGTCTGAATGCCGCCCAAATACTCTGTGAGTGATGCCTGCAAGGCTTCCTACACAGACAAGAGGAAATTGAAGGCATGTATTTTGTTGAAATAAAGCAAAGCACATCTCCCTCCATCCATTTTGCTCAAGAAGGGAACAAGAGAAATGTTCACTTCCTAATTCAAAGCTAGCTGAGGATGCCAGGGTAAAGCCAAGCCTGCCACACAGACCAGAGACAGATCAAGTCACAAGTTCCATAAGATGGAAATTAATATTTGCTATGGTCCAGGAGTACATTTTTTAAACTGTCTAAATATATCAGATTAAAAGTCCTCTGATCTGGCTGAAACGCACAGTGTATTCACATTTCTTTTTTCACCTTTAGGCGTTGCTACATAAATCTGACAAGTGTTATTAAATGCATCTCACTCTGTTATTCCTAGGCTTTACTAAATATGGGAAGATCAGAGAACCAGGTCCTTAAAAGTAGCAAATGTTATTGCTGTTGAGGAATAAACGGTTACTCTTGCCTTTTCTTCTATTCAGGGTGCTGTATGCCTTCGTGGAGGAGTATGTGCAAAAGAAAAAAGAGAGAGAGAGCTAGCTGTCTGTTGGATGCTCAAAAAATGAACTATAGGATGAAAATGCACTTCCTCAAAATCTTAGGAAACATTTTACTCTAATAAAGAGTTCCTAGAGTCAGTGCTGCGAATAAGTTGAGATTGTCAACTATGGCTGTTATTCAACTGTGACTATTATTTTTTTTCCTAAACCACAGTGATTGCATAATAGTATTGCACAGTTATTGTATAATAGTATTGCACAACTATTGCATAATAAGGTTTTTATGTTATTTGGCTTTTTCCTCACATCATGGTCTTCATGTCCAAAAGCCAAAAATAAACTGGAAAGCACAAGCATAGGTGAATGTAGAAGTTTGATATTGATCATCTTTGCATGGAGACTGTGGTCTAGTCTGTGGTGCCAAATGTTTGTTATCTGTGCACCCTCTCATCAGGCTGTAGGCTGCCCTTGTCTTTGGTCTTGCCTCACAGCTCACTAAGGCATGTGGAACTGGTTGTACCTTTGCTTTTCACAACAGAGAGTCGTTATTCACTCCTTTCGTGTTTGTATCATCTTGCCAGGTTAACAGTTCTTTATTGGTTCCTTTTTCTTTCCTCCTCCTTTCCTCCCTCCTTCCCTCCCTATTTCCTCCTTCCTTCCTTCCTTCCTTCCTCCCTTCCTTCCTTCCTTCCTTCCTTCCTTCCTTCCTTCCTTCCTTCCTTCCTTCGAGTAACATCTTCACCTGGGCCCTGTACTAGGCTTTTTTGTACTTTTTCTCTTGTGTCAGTCCTTCAACATTGATTTGAAGAAGCCACCAAAATAAGTACGAGATAAAAATGCAGACACAATAGTGTTCTACATATTGCTCCAATATATAACTACAAATTTGAAATAAAAATACAATAAGTTCAAACACATATTAAATTAGAATGAGAAAGTATTTTCTCTCAAGGGAGTCACAAGAAGAAACAGAAAACTTAGGAGAATTTGGACAACAACATAGGAGCTGGAAGAGCCAATGACCCAAAATGGGAAAAATCAGTTGAACACGCAAGATGATTTTTCAAAGAAATTTGATTCAGCTTGATTTGTGCCTATAAAGGACAGAATGTTTCATGCATTGGATTTGTAAATTAAGGAAAAAAACTAAGAAAAGAGCATAGTGTTAGAATAATATAATATAGTATATAGTATCATTAATTTAGAGTTGAATTAGAAAGATAGAGGGAAAGGAAGAAAATTTAGAAAAGGAGAAAGAGGAAAATAATAGACAAAGACACAAAACAGAGACTAATTAAGATAGGGAATGAATGAAAGGAAGGACGTACATTGAGTACATTCTATACCAGGCACTGTATTGATCCTTTATTTATGTACCTCATTTAGCCCTCATAAGACCCTGAAAAGTAGGTATCAATCACTCCATTTTATAGATGAAGACTCTCTTAGGGTAAAGCTGGAAGTGAGAATAGGGCATGCACATCTCTCCACTTTCCCTGGCTCTGCTTTGGGATCAGCTTGCCAAATACAGCCATTCTGACCTCCTGGTTCAGCTCTGTATGCCAGATCTTCTATGAGGCTGAGTCAGGAAAGCTGAGTGATTTCAGGAGTCAGTGTTATGAAACTATTGTTCAAACACACCCAAGCCTCATTCTTCAAAATACTATTGCAACAACATAACCACAAAATTTCAGTGGCATAATAATAAGTGTTTACTTTGCTCCTAGCTCTATGGGTCAGATGATGAGGCTCTGCTCCATGAGTGTTCATTCTGGTGTCTCAGTAAATGAAGCAGCAGCTACCCATGGGAAGCTTCCCATACAATAAGGGCAGGAGAACAGAGGTACAAGATGTACTCCTCCAGTACATTTCAAGTTCCTATCTACTCACATCCCTTGACCAAAGAAAAGTAACTGGAAGAGACACTTTGCCTCAGAGAGAGAAGAAGTCCAGTTACATGGCAAGGGGGTAGATACAGACAGAGATGAAGAATAGTGTCAGTAATTTAAGCTACCACACTCTAAAATCCCCAACAATTGTAATAAAGAAAAATAGAGAAATGCAGGCAACTTAGTAGGCACTTGAGATGTCTGTATTTTTCTCCCCACTTCCACTGCACAGCTATACTTCTAGTTTTCAAATGAACCATGCTATTGCACCCTTCCTTATCTTTTGCACATGCTGTTCCCTATACAAAATGCATTTCCCTCTGCTCTTTTGCTGGTAAAATACTGCTAATATTTCAAGACTCAGCTCACATGACACTTCTAATTTTAAGTTTTCTATGGTTTCCTGCTTTGGTGCAATTGTGTTATTACAAATCTACTTCCCGTACTACATGTGTAGTGCCTCAAAAGCAAAAACTATATACATTGTAAATCCTGATGTTGCTTGTATCTAACAAGGTGTCTGAAAAAGCAACAACAACAGCAGCAAATATGTCTAATTTGAGCTTTTGAAGTTATCAAACGGCCCTTATATCCTACTATTCACTTTGGCTCTGGGTGTCACATTTGCTTCATCCTTAAAATATTGAATTTTGAAGCAGTTTTTTAACTTACGTAGCCAATATTTATTGAGTCTGCAAGATTCTCAGGTCTAATGGGAGAAAGAACCATTAGGATACTGTGTGCACTTGAAAGAGGGATGAAAAAAATGTATGAGCCCAGAGGAGGGTTAGCCTCCTGCTAGCTGGTCAAGAGAGGAATATAAGTGATCATTTAAAAATAACGTCCTGTTTCTTTTCTCTCTTTTCCACTCCAGATACCCCATTACAACCACCCACATACAAACACATCATACCCTTTTCCTCCATCCATGTAACACAGAGATGCACTGCAGTCACTGGATTGAGATCGAGGTTAAATCATTTAAACACCACCAGATCCTCAAGGGCAAGGGGCACCCTTTGTGAGCGTGTGCCCTGGACTCCCCTCACCTCTCAGGGCTTGAGTTGATCATCATCCACAACACCTGGGAAAAAGTTTCCAGTTCAGAAGGCATTTTTACTTGTATTTTTCCACCAACCTTCACAACTACCCTGTGAGGAAAGCTTAACAGTAAAAAGGGTCACAAAGGTCCCAACACCTCTGATTGCGCTGTCATTTTGCTTCATGAACCCAATGATGTGAACTTATCCTGTAACTTATCTGCTTTGCCTTGAGCTATAAGATACTGATCTCCTCTGTGATATGCACATATGCCTTGCCCATATATTATATATACAGGCAACAAAAAATCTGAATCACCACTGTCTGCTATTCAGAAGTTGTTTGATTGCTTTAGACGTTAAAGCAGAGCCAGCAGTATTATATTACTTATTACTTTGGTCCTTTCCTTAAATATGTTCATGTCCGTCTAATTGATTATGATGAATATGTAGTAGAAACTTTTTTAAAGATTAAACTTGAACAGCAAAATATTAAAGAGTTTATTTTTTACAGTTTTTTCAATCACCTCCTTCTTCCTGATCTAAATGGAACCACATCGGCTATACATCAGGGGTCTGGGTTGTATATAGCTCGCCTATTTTAATTTTTTTGTAAATATTTTAAATCAGGGAAACAGCTGTAAATCAGCTCCCTTTATCTTAATTGGTCATAAAAATGCCCCAGGGTAGCATTTCAGAAACTGTTACCGACATAAAAGAATTTGAATTCCAGAGAAATACTTACTGTTGTTCAATTTCATTACACAAAGAGATTGCTTATTTGGTTCATTATTTTTATGCTGACTAAATGACTTTTGCCTACTTTGAATATTGCCTCACTTTCTTCCACTTCTTTTTGCAGGAACTTCCTCATAATTGTGGCAGGCAAAGGACTGAAACTGACACTTCTCTCCCTTTGCCCACCATGGGGCCTTCCTGATGTCCTCATGAAGAAAGAAAAGAATGAAGAGAAGATCCTCTAAAAATGTCAAGGAGATACACTGTGAGTTCTGACATGAAAACAGACGCTGAAAGTCTGCAGAGCTGCTTACCCCATGACTTCTAGAGAGCACATGTGTGCCCTTAACACACTAAAAACTTAATACATCTTTTAGGATTTCTAAAATTTCAAAATAAATTCTCCTCTTTTTCCTACTGAATTAGATAAATATAACTGCATTTCAAAATGCTTGAATCATGGTGTGATTCATTCAAGTTCCACTCATTGGACATAGAAAAATATGATAGGAAAGAATACTCTTCAAGTTAAAATAAAACTACTTTAGGGCTCACTTGGATTTTCCTCTGGCTCTGATGTCGGGGAGTATAAAGTGTAGTTATTCCATGAGTCCTTGGCTTGTACAGAAAGAAATTTCAGAGCAAGATACAGAGAGAAGTTGAAAGTAAAGTTTATTGGAGGAAAAAAAAAAGGACGTTCAAGAGAGAACACAGATGTGTATAAGGGAAAAGACACATCCTTTCTGTTAAGAGAATACTTGTATATATTTCCAAAATCATGATTAAGTGAACTACTTCTAAGCTAAGTTTTTATCAGAGGTGTTAATTCTTATTATTTTACTTTTAAGTTTTGCCTGTATCACGAGGAACTTTGGGAACAATAAGAAAGTTGTTTTTTTTTGTTTTTTTTTTTTTGAGTTGGTGTCTCACTCTGTCGCCCAGACTGGAGTGCAGTGGCCGCTCCCGGCCACCGCAGCCTCGACCTGCTGGGCTCCGGTGATCCTTCCACCTCAGCCTTCCAAGTAGCCGGAATTACAGGCATGCGCTACCACACCCAGCTGATTTTTTGATTTATTATAGAGATGAGGTCTCGCTGCCCAGGCGGGTCTCGAACCCGCGGGCTCAGGCAATCCACTCACCTCAGCCTCCCAAAGGCGCGGGATTACAGGCTGAGCCACCGAGCCCGGCTAGAAAGTTGTTTTTAAATTATGTTTTCTCTTAGAGCACTGTGTCTCAATGTCACGAGGAATTTCTGAGATAATAGAAATGGCTTTCATTCCTTAATTGTTTTCTCTTAGAGCACCATGCCATAGTGACCCTGGTAACTACCTACCCTCTTCTTTTCAGTCTTTGTAGACAGTTACCCCATCTTCCAAGGTCAGCCTGAGTTTTGATCAGTGTGCAGTTGTTTAAATGTGTCATGTTCCAACAAGACAATGCCCAGATGCCTGACCATCTGATTTTCTAATTATCTAAGCCTGCCTGTGAGAAACTCACTACCTATATGTAAGCTATGCCAGCTATCCTGTCTCAATCTCCCCCCTGTTTTTTTAAAGCTGACAAGGGACATAGGCCTGTGTAGCTAGGGATTGAAGATTTTTCCCTATTTGATCCTAACTTGTCTAGACTGGTCTTGACAGTGGCATCAACAGTGGGCACTGAGTGTTATCCTTGCATAATCGTTGTCTGGGCATGAAAAAGTTCAAGTTTGGAAGAAACAAATTTAACCAGGCAGTTAAAAAGACATGAGCTGAATATCAACAGAATTATAATCATCACACAGGACCAATAAAGGGAATGACTCAGGCAAAAGAAGGCAAGGCATTTTTAATAGTGTTTTAAACAGAATTTGTAGTGAGGGCCCTCTAAAAAAAAAATCATGGAGCTGCCTAGCCTTAGTCTAAACTTTAAAAAAATATTTTTTGACTAGTTCAGTAACATTTATGTGAGTACAGCAAGTTTTATTATAACTGCATAAACTTTTCCTTGTCACACAAGCAAATAATCTAGAGCCAAATGATTATTCATCACTATATTAGCAAGAGAACCAACAGATTTTAATAAAGCCTTTAAAGCATTACCAGTAGGCTGAGAAAGAACATTCAAAGTTGTAGTGATAAAGTGGCCTTATGGTATACAAACTCTCCCCGGGGTGCTAGGATTTCAATTGTAGTTTCAACTTTTGCAATATTATTCCAAGCATTCGTTTGAGTCTAGGTTTGGTGATGTTATATACTGTAACATGAAGCCTTTAATAGTTCAGAGTTTCCAGAGCACATTGGCCCAACATTTTAACATAATTTATCAGGAAATAGCTCATGCCTGTCCAGGCCCTGGGTAACTGTCGTGTGGTTTGACATAATGTGGCCAGAAATTTTTCTTTAAATTACATAAAATAGCACCTCTGTGGGGGGCACACCCACTTTGGGGAGTTTTTTGCACCCAGGATGATGCTTAATGCAGGTCCCCAGTTGGATTCTTCATGGCAAAGGGGAGATAAAGGACATCCTCAAAAGAGAGGGTCTATTTTTCCTTTGTGTGAGACTGAATATTTTTGTTTGATTTGCAAGGGAATAATTTGTTTTCCCCACTCAAGGGACGCATATTTTCTTGATTATACCCATCCTGAGCTGGACATCCTGGGTTAAATTGTGTTGGCATGTAGAAAAAGCAAATGAAGACAGATATACTGGCAATCCAGGTATTAATTGGTCTTTTTTTTTTCTGTAGGGGCTACAAGGTCTGTGGTTACTAGTACAGTTTAAATGATAAGCTTCCATCTCTATGGTTTTATTAAAAGTGGCAGTGAGTGTATAGTAAGGAAAAAACTGCATAGGTAAAGAAGCTTGAACGACAATCAATCTTTTTTATTTTTTTTTTTTATTTTTTATTTTTTATTTTTTTTTTTGAGTTGGAGTCTCACTGTCGCCCAGACTGGAGTGCAGTGGCCGCTCCCGGCCACCGCAGCCTCGACCTGCTGGGCTCCGGCGATCCTTCCGCCTCAGCCTTCCGAGTAGCCGGAATTACAGGCACGCGCTACCACGCCCGGCTGATTTTTTGATTTATGGTAGAGATGAGGTCTCGCTGCCCAGGCGGGTCTCGAACCCGCGGGCTCAGGCAATCCACTCACCTCAGCCTCCCAAAGGCGCGGGATTACAGGCTGAGCCACCGAGCCCGGCTGACAATCAATCTTTTAATGTGGTCAGGCCTCCCATGCATAACAGTAAAGTTTATAGGAGACCGGATGGCATAGGAAAGCCATTTTACAGTATTCTGGGAGGTTCAGGATAGCTAACAGTCCTTCAGAAGCTCATTTGTGGCAATAGTGCAGGATAAATTAATAGTATTTTGTTTCCATTCTCTGTTTTTAAAAATAATGGCAAAGCAAAAGAATATATATTCCTGAATATAGGTATCTGATGTCCTTGATTGGACTTTTGCTTGAAGAGAAATTTCAAGACTTTCACCGGCTTACAGGAGTAGCATGGTTGGTTGGTTGGTTATTTGTGGCAGGTTTCTCAGCCTGTGGAGACTCAAGAGGCATAAGTTTAGCTCTCGATATGTGTACTCAACTATTGATTCCCTGTAGTTTTGCAGCAGCAGGTGTGCTAAGAAGAACCTGGTATGGCCCTTTTCATTTTGGCTGAAGCTGGTCTTGCTGGTATTAAGTGGGTAATAAACAGGACTAGATTTCCAGGTTGAATCGGTGGTTTTAAAGGATTTTTGCCAGGAGCTGGTTAGCATATTTCTGAATAGCTTTTTGAACTTGTCTCAAATTAATGACATGTTGGGTTATTTCCAAGGGTTTTTCTATCTTGTAAAAAATTAGAGTCCAAGAAGGGACATTCGTATAACATTTTAAAAGGACTTAAGTGAATTGAGTTCTTACAGATTCCAGTCTTGAGCCAAGCTATAGGCAGCAGCCTTACCCATGACTTGATTTTTTCTTTTTTCTTTTCTTTTCTTTTTTTGGCATAACTTGCTAAGTATTTTTTTTAAAAGGTGATTAGCCTTTTTTATCTTTTCTGATGACTGAGGTCTCCAGGAGGACTGTAAATAATATTAAATTTTTAAAGCTATTGATTCTGCTTGAGTAATTTTAGTTATAAAATATGGTCCATTATCACTCTGGCAGGTTTTAGGAATTCTAAAACAGGAGATGATTTCTTTTAACAACACCTTGGCTATATTAATGACCCTTTTGGTTTGGAGGGATAGGCCTTAATCTAGCCAGTGAATGTATCAATAAACACTACAAATCCCAGTAACATTTAGATGGTGTTATCCTGGTAAAACTTATTTGTCAGTCTTCCTCTGTATAAGAGCCCCTTGTCTGTACTGATGTGGGTCACAGAGGTTGTTCTATGTGCCCCCCTGGCTTGTTTACAGAGCAAAGAAAATGTGACCAGGTTACCTCCCTCTCTGTGCATTCCTTTGTCTGTGAAAGATTGTCTTATTAAGCTCTCTAGGGCATCTCTACCTAGGTGTAATTCCTTAACAGTTTTTCAAAGATTATTTTCAGGCAAGAAGAGTTTCATCTCTCCTTTCCACCATCCTTGACTATTTAAGTTAAAGCCTCGTTGCTTTGTCCAAAGTACTTCTTCCTGAGTATATTGTGGTTTAACAAAGGTATTAGGGTTTTGGGGCATAAGTGGTATTATAGCCTTTACTTTGTTGTCTCTAGCAGCCTGTTTGGCTGTGGCTCATGTTGGTAATCTCAGCACTTTGGGAGGCTGAGGTGAGAGGATTACCTGAGCCCACAGGTTCAAGACCAGCCCTGGCAACATGGTAAGACCTCATCTCTACAATAAAAAAAAAAAAAAAATTAGCCGAGCATGGTAGCACGGACCTGTAGTTCCGGCTACTTGGAAGGCTATGGCAGAAGGGTCACCGGAGCCCAGCAGGTCGAGGCTGCAGTGACCAGGAGCATGTCACACACTCCAGTCTGGGTGATGGATGGAGTGAGACTTTAATTCAAAAAAAAAAAGCATTTCTTTGCGTTATAAAGGAATCTCCCTATTGATGTCCTTTACAATGTGTTACAGTTATCACTTTAGGCTCCAGTACTTTGTTTAAGAGGGTTAAAATTTTAGACCCATGTTTTACAGGGGAGTTTTTCTTTTTTCTGTTAACATTTCTTGTTTTTTTCATATAGCAGCATAAGTATGAATGACTAAGGCATACTGAGAATCTGTGTAAATATTAATTTTATTATCTTTTTCCAGTTGGAGTGCCAGAGTTAGGGCTATCAGTTATATTTTTTTGAGGTGAAGTACTACTTGTAAGTGCTCATGTTTTTTTTTTTGTTTGTTTGTTTTGAGTTGGTGTCTCACTCTGTCACCCAGACTGGAGTGCAGTGGCCGCTCCCGGCCACCGCAGCCTCGACCTGCTGGGCTCCGGCGATCCTTCCGCCTCAGCCTTCCAAGTAGCTGGAACTACAGGTGTGAGCTACCACGCCTGGCTAGTTTTTTATTTATTGTAGAGATGAGGTCTCACCAAGTTGCCCAGGCGGGTCTCGAACCCGCGGGGAATGCTCATGTTTTTATGACTTCATGTGTGCTTACCACAGCATAGCCAGTGTTTCTGATTCCTTGTTGAACAAAGCTGCTTCTCTCTGTAACCCACTCTTCATCTGGTTAGTTAAAGTCTCAACTCAGAGGTCAGGCCTGCTAGTGCATACCTCTTTATGGTTTTTACACAGGAATTAGTTAATTCACCAGATACTGAGTCCGGCATCAAAGTGGCTGAATGTAAAAGCAGACAAACGTTAAGCATAAATTCAGGAGTGCTGAGGAGGAGGGCCTCATATTTATTTAACCTTCCTCTTGTTATCCACTGGCGCTCTTTGGCTTTCAGGACACTGGAAGTTCAAAAGCCAACTTTGTGGCCTCCTCTATAAGTAAGGCCCATGGCTGTTGCTGGAAGACAGGCAAGTCATCCATTACTAACTATGTCTAATTTGTTTAGCAAAGTAGGCAACAGGTCGTGGGGGTTCACCTAGTTTTTGATAAGAATCCCTGTGGCCATTCTTTGTTTTTTTAGTAGTATAAAGGGAGAAGGGCTTTTCTAGGTTAGGTAAGCCTAGTGCTAGAGCAAAGGTTAAAAGTGTCCTTCAGATCTTAGAAAGCTCTTTGGCATTTGGATGCCAATTTCAAGGGGTTGGCATATGCCCTCTTTGTGGCCTCATAAAGAGGTTTAGCAATAATACCAAAGTTTGGAAACTATCTTCTATAGAAACCAGTCATTCTTAAAAAGGCTTTCAGATGTTTGCGGGTGTTATAAATTTAGGATGGCACTTTTGGTTTGTCTGTTTGTTTTAATTAATGGTCAGACTTCTTTGTCCAGGGGTTAAAATATAGCCCAAATATTTTGCCTGTTATAAGATAATTTGGGTCTTTTTAGGAGAGATTTGGTATCCCCTCTTTACAAAAAGCTTAAGGTTAAAATGATGTTCTTTAAAGAACTCTTTTCTTGTAGGTCTACTGATTTATAAGTCATTAACATACTGTAGGATGATGCCTGTCTCAAAATGTAGCTCTTTTAAATTAAGAGTTAAAGCATTGCCAAATCGGTAAGGACTGTCCAGGTAAGTTTTTTAGCTTGAGCCTGGCCAAGAGCTATTTGGTCCCACTGCCTCTCATGTTAGTCTATTTTTTTGTTTGTTTGTTTCAATTGTTAAAAATCTTAAAAGCTTCCTGTATCAATTGGAAGCTTGGTGTTTGAGTTCTCAATCTAGTTTCTGAAGCTTTTTCCGGATGTCCAGAGCTGATTGGCTGATAAAATAAACTCCAGAAAGATTTGTCCTCCTGCTGTATCCGGGTCTAAGTATACTTTTTTTTAAAGCCTCGATTAACCTTCCCTGAAAGAGAGCAGGATTTTCATCTGGACCTTGTGTGATTTTTTTTTTTTTTTTACTTTGTCATAGTTAACAGGCTTGATGATACATTTCTTTATGCCTTCTTTGAATCATTTAAGTATGTGATCCCTCCTTACTAAATCAGTCTCTCCCTGTTGGTAATTCCATTTGGGGTTTTTGTAAGAACAACTACTGTTCCGACTGCATACTGTCTGGTTGTCGTCCAGTCATTACGCCAATGAGTGTCCGTGTTGTCTTAAAAATGTGCTCTTTTTCTTCTGGGATAGAGCAGGTAGAAAAGATAACATTAATATCAGCCCAGGTTAATTCCAAAGTGAGAGTCAGAGACTAGAAATTTTTTTTTTCAACTGAGAAGGATTTTTTCTTTTCTTTTCTTTCTTTTGGAATCAGAGTCTCACTGTGGCCCAGGCAGGAATGCAGTGGCACACTCACGGCCACCACAACCTCAACCTGCTGGGCTCAAGCGATCCTTCCGCCTCCGCCTTCCAAGTAGCTGGAACTACAGGCGCGCGCTACCACACCCGACTAATTTTTGATTTATTGTAGAGTTGACTAGACACCCATTTTGTTTTCATAAATTATTTGTTCCAATGTGAAACAGTGGTTTAAATTTCTAATCTAAGGTATATGTTATAACGCAATCTTCTAAATTTACAACTTCAGCTCTCAGCAACTTAATTATTTCAGAATTACCAGTTAGGCAATCAATTAATGAAATGTAGCCTGCATTGAATAACTACTTCAGAAACTTTTATGTCCTAGGAAACCATATAGAGGCACTGAGGGTGCCTATATTTAGAAATACAATAAAAGTATTTTACTGAGCACCAATTATGTATCCAAGTGGTTACATAAGCTAACTCTAGTGGGTGGCAGTATGGAGTAGGCATTTCACTTTCGTGCCATTGTGACTTCAAGCCCTCACCTCCCACCCCCAACCAGTTTATCACCCCTCTGACTCTGCTGTGTGGAAATCCTCACAGCACATCTTAAAGTTGGCATTATGAACTCCATTTTACAGATGAGAAAACTAAAATCAGGCTAATTAAATAACTTGTCCAAAGTCCAACAGCTTGTAAACGCAAAAGATGACATTTGAACCCAACCTTGTGAGTTTTAAAAAATGGTGCTTTAGTAATTGTTATGTTTCTCTTTGACATCTCTACTGAGCACCTAGCTATACAAATGAAGCCCACCCTCCATTTGGTTGCCTGTATCATTTTTAGAGCTTCCTCAATCTCGTCGCCCCCCCACCCCGCAATACTCAGGTTTATGTCTGAATTGAAGAAAGAATATCTTAAGACCATCAGCAATTGTTTATATGTGGATATGTAATCAGGCTGATGTGGAGGTGGGAAATGAACAGAAGGTTCATCCCCAATATTCCCAATATTAGGTTAGATTCCCTGTTCTGTACTTTCCGTGCTGGTCCTGGGTCAACTAATCCTCCAGTTCCCTTCTTGATCTGCTCTATTTTGCAAAAGAGTGAACTCCCATGCCAGGTGGCTTACACCCAATGACAATTATTGGCAAGAAACTGGGGGTAAGGAGAAAGATGGAAGCCAAGGCTTTCTTCCTGTTCCTTGCCAGTGGTGTCATAATTAACAACCATTCTGTTGCCTAATGTGGCTCTGGCTTCTTCCAGGTGACCCTGACACCTGTGCCTCTTCTTTTTGTCCCTACAGCCTGGGACAAGTGAGATAATGCTTTATCACTGTTGCTAGCCTCTGGCTGGCCTCACTGGCCTCCATTTGACTTCTTAGCTCGAGCACCCCAGAACAGGTGACCTGGGGTCTTATACCCTCGTTTAGGTAAGGGAGGGGGTCATGTTGAGTGATTACATATTTCCTTTGGAATCTTACAAGGTTGTACTCAACAAAATCAGATTTTTTAAAGAACAAATGGTTTCCAGGAACTACAGGATTGTAAACCATCAACTTCAGAAGGGGGGCTTTAGATAAGACTCTTTTTCATTTCCATGAAATAGCCAGTCTCTGGGCCATTTGGCCTTTCTTAAACAAAACCTGCCTGATACTGGGCGGGCCTTTAAAGTTGCAACTTGCCTTTCAAAGGGAAATACCTTTAACTGCTATCAACCTTTCCTTCTTGCCGCTGGGCTAGTGGCAGCCCAGGTGAGGCCAACTGCTGATCCCGAATCAGCCACATGTGTTTCTGTGTTTATTCACTCAATCACACAAGAAATATATTTGAGCATATGCCACCTCCTGCCACATTCCCCCCTTTGATGCTTGATCTTTTATGGATCTAAAGCATCATCATTCTTAATTTGGTGCATCAACATTATATGGGCCGCAATTTTTCATTTAACAACCGTTTCCACAAACTCAGAAATGGCGTTCATAATTATTGGGGCTATGCAAGGGAGGATAAGGCAGGATCCCACCATTAGGACTATAGATCCAGTAATATACTTAAATCCTCCCAGACCCGAGAACATGTTTTTAAACCAATTGCCGATTTTTATGCCTTGCCATTCTTTCACTGGAACATGGGCAAGTTTTTTTTTAAGATTGGTGGCTATATCAGTTATAACTTTACCATTATTATCTATTTGCAAACAACAGTTAGAACTATTAAATTTACCACATACTTCTTCTTTTTCCGCTAGCAGGTTGTTCAAAGCTAAGCGGTTCTGATAAATAGCTGTGTGCATTTGGGCTTGCTGCTGAGCAACAAACTCAGAAGCAGTGGCTGTTTGATTAGTTATAATTTCTAAGACAGTTTGTAACCTGATAATGCGATTTAGCATATATATATATATATATATAGGTGTGCAGCATTTCTGACTCCCAATTTGTGGCCATGTGGCTGGGCCATATGTATTTATAATTCTCTGGGGTGGCCATTCCTCATTTTTTTCAAACCTGGATCCCTCCTATATTAGGAACTTGATCGAGGGATCGAGCACCTCGGGTTTTGAGGCTTTTATAAAGAGGAATGCCTAGTTCATACCCCCTGGGGTTAGGCAGAAGGAAAAATCCTGGCTGGATTATTCCTGTGTTACATGTGCCTTTTCAAAACGCTGGGAGCTGGGCATATGCAACCTTTCCACATATCCAAAATAGCCTTTTAGTACATTGAGAAGATTTAGTTGCATAAGCAAGTGCCCAATACCAAACAGGCTTTGTTGGCCACCAGATCTGGTGGGTTGAATTCCAGTATAAGATTCTTTTGCAAGGAGTCTCTCCTACCCATTGAGTATAAGCAGAACCTGCTCTGCTTAAACAGTTTTCTACAATTACTTTTGAGGAGAGGATCCACTTGGGGTGCATTATTTGCTTTCACAGTCAAAGAATGGTTCCATTGGAGGAGTTGGTAAGCATTTAGATTAGTTTCCTTCCAAGGCCACTCTTTAGTCATTAGTGCCCCTCCACATACCCAGCAATTGGTGACATCATGTGTTCGAGCTATATTTTTAGCCAAATTTATAAACAGATTCTGCCCTACTTCCCACGATTGAAAGAAGGGCGTTAGTTTTGACTGTTGGGCAGTTGGAGGAACTACTAATTGCACAGTTTCTTTAATTAGCTTTTCAGCTTTGGGTGAGGAAGCAAAATTCCAACAAACCCAATTTGTACTTCTGGGGGTGTTACAAGCTATGACGCCAGCTTTAGTGTACTGGTAGCTTTGTTTTGATAATCCAGCAAAGTATAGCTGGCCATTATGAGTGCAGATATGTTTATCAGTATAACAAACTTCTGACTGGGATTAATAACGTTGGAAAAACCTTTAAGTCTGGCCAGATAGTTTCTATACATTTACATGCTGGGTATAGGGGGGAAGCGGTAGATACCCAGATTAGGTAGATATATATAAAAGCACAAGTAAACTTCCTATCGTAAGAAAGGACGGAAATGCTAGTGAAATCCTTTTCTAACATGATCAATGGGGACAATTGTTAATTCTACAACAAATAAAGTTACAAATGGTTTAGCAAGTATAAAGGTTGACAAAGCAAAGCAAAGGCTTATCAGTAATGTCCTTAAGCCGAATTTTCAATCTTCTGCCGTGCATTGATTAATCAGTTTCCGGTGTATGATTGAAGCAGGGCCTAAAGCATCCTCACGCTTCCAGAGCAGGGCTGGATAAATTAGTTCCACATCCTTCTTTGGGTTCCCCAACTTTCCGAATGGTCAGCTTAAGGGGTGTTCTCCCTTAAGCTGAATCTGGGGTGCACTCCCAGCCCTGGAAGGCCAGCTTAGTTCTGTTACATAAAAGAACAGTAGATGGCCCCCTCCAGAGGGGCTTTAGAGACTATACATTTTACTCTTTTACCCATACCATATCACCTGGCTTAAAAGAATGAGCATCAGTAGTTAAACTAATTGGCAATTGTTCTCTGACTTGACAATGGATGGCTTTCAGGGCAAGACTTTTTAATTTCTTTAAGTCTCCCTGTATGCCCTTAGCCAGAGGGGGTGGCCACCCATAAAGAATTTTAAAAGGCAAGAAGCCTGTTTACTTTATTTAAAGGCCTATTCTGGGGACTTTTCCCCTAGCAGGGGCTTTTGTTTACCCCCCTTTGAGACTTCATAGAGAAGTCAGGCATTTAAATTCTCTAGACTAGTATAGGAATAGGGCCACACTTAGGGCCCCCCCTTTTTTTTCCTTACAGTTGTTGATTGGGTCCTTTATTTATTCAATTTTTAGCAGCACTTACTCCCCTTGGATGTTTGGGTTTTTTCTGGTCCAAGAAGTGTCTAGGGAAATAAGCTCATAAACTGTGATTAAAATTTGTTCCAAATAGACAACACATTTTCTTATGAGCATTTACATTTGTGGCCCCCCTTTCCTTTAGAGGCCTACTGTTAAACAATTTCAAAGGTTTAACAAATTCCATTTCAGGGACTTGGGTCCTGAGTGATGCAATACCAAATACCTATGTTTAGTTTACTTATGTCTTTAAAGGATTTCTAGTGATTGTTATGCTAACCCGCAAATTGAAATTATACTGTCCTAGTTTTACATCTGATGGAGTTTTCCCTGGATTTGCCAAGGGGTGGGACAGGTTGCCACTTGGCCTGCAGTAGAAACGTTTGAACACCTTTTAAAACATACCTGTAGGAAATTTATTTATGTCTAGCCTGTGCTACCTACTCTGCCTTAATTATTTATTCTTTAGAGATTTTTCGATCCCATAATTATTTGGGGTGCTGAGGGGTGAAGGTCCATCTTCTGTAATTTCTTCAGAGCTGATAATGGGCGCAGTCCTGCCTAGCCAGAGATCGAAAATCTCTCCCTGTCTGATTTGAGGCGTTTAGCAGTGGCATTATTTGCAGGCACTGGCTGGAATTTTTGCATGACCATTATGTGGGCATGAAATTACTGAACTTTAGCTCAATAGAAGGAATAAAATCAGGCCTACATTTTG
The DNA here is from genome assembly GCF_000164805.1 of Carlito syrichta. Lineage (NCBI taxonomy): Eukaryota > Metazoa > Chordata > Mammalia > Primates > Tarsiidae > Carlito > Carlito syrichta. The sequence goes on along the minus strand of NW_007252783.1, from coordinate 266,667 downwards.
ACAATTGTAGGTAGTGGCTGATTACCTTTTGTACAAAAGCTACAGAGCCTGAAGTTATTAGCATAACTTAAATGATAAACTTTAATTTCTGTAGTTTTAATACAAGTACCAGCTTTTGTATTTCTGGACTATAATGGTAGCCTGACAGATTGTTTTAGACTATAATTTGAACTAAGCACTTAAGTAAATTCTATATAAAATTTGAAGAGAAATTCGAAAATGTTTGGAGACTTGCATTCAGAAAAGACTTTACTATGCCTAGATTGTTTATAGAATTTTTTTTGTATGTATATTTTTCATAAACTTTACTTATACCATTTTTGGCGTGCTTATACCATTTTATTTTTGTTCTTTACCCCCTTTTTAAAAATATTGATAACTATCTACTTTATTATAGGACAGAAATATACCATATAAGATTTCCTCTTAGATAAATATATATATATTTTTATATTCCTTTCTTTTTTGTTTTCCTGCTAAAACCTTATTTTTATACCAACAACCTTTTTATATTTTTCCTTTGCCTTTTGCTTTTCTTTTTATTTATTTATAGATAACCTTTTACAGTCATAATTTGAATTTACCTTTTAGTAACTGTTAGGTGAAACATTTAGTTTTTGGAACACCTTAATTCCACTGGAGAGCAGGTTTTAGGAGGAAGAAGTTCAGTATGAGCACAAGGGCTAAAAACTTAGCCTCAGTATTAATGAAATTAATTTGGACCCCAGCCACATTTATATAGACCCAAGGATTCTCTGAGGGGATGGCATACAGAGTGTTGCACTGGGCCATGCCCCCCCCCCCTTCAGTCAACAGCCACTATTGCCGAGCTAGGTGTTCCCCCGCCCTCCCTTCGGGAGAGGACGCACCATCTCTTTCAGTGGCTTTTTAGTTCAGATATTGGACATAGTTCTGGGGGCTTAGGCTATTAAAAACAATTGTGCTTTAGATGCCCAGATTGACCACATGCATAGCAGCTGATACCATTCCCTTAGCAGATTTATCCTTATCAGGCCTCTTTTGGGTGGCTGGAGCTTTTGCCTTTAGTGGCAACTGCCAATTTGTTTACCTTTTCTCTGGCTAGTGCTCATTTTGGAGTTCTTCTCTTTTTTTTTTCTTTCTTAATGTTTCAGTTTCTAAGAACTTTAGAGGCTTTCTATAATTGGGAGTTTTGTATTCCTAGTTCTGAGTTAAGCCTCTGGAGTTTGGCATTTAATATTCTATAGGATATAATCTTTTTTGCAAAGTAGTGAAATAAATTTTTTAAATGCCTCTGCATACAGAACTTTGGACCATTTTATTTTTCCTTAGGTCTACAAAATGAATTTAATTGCCAGATAGTTTTTTTTTTTCAAATCTTATTATCTGCTAACTTGTAGTGAGTTCAAATTTGACTTTTTAAAAAAATAATGCACTTATTATTATTGTTAAACCACGTAATTTTAATTTGCTCCAATAATTCAAAATTTGTCCTATCGAAGTGTCTGAGGACACAGACCATTACACACTCTCTTGGTCACGTTTCTTGAAAACCCAGAATTTACTCTGAACACTTGCAATTTATTCCTCAAAGGAGAATTTTAAAACAAACAAATAACTAAAT
>NW_007252783.1:240031-265044 GCF_000164805.1 Carlito syrichta | reverse complement strand
ACCCTGATGCTTCTCCCAGACTGAGTGTTCTCAGCTTTTCTTGAAGCCCTCTTTTTTTTTCTCTCTCTCTCTCTTTTGCTGCACGACTTTCCAATGACGTCTACAAAAACGGCCTGGTATAAAACCTTTTTAGAGTGAACAGACCACATAGATGAAAGATGATCTGTTCTTACTTATTCCTAATTATGAACAAGCAAAATTGTCAAAAATCCCCATGAACTACTAAACAGCACCTTTAGTTGTAAGACGTGGACAATTAAATGAGCATAGTCAAAAAACGCAAGCATTAGTGTTACTTAGCATTACAATATAAAGTAGAGACTCAGCATACATTACAAGACTCTGAGAGACTTCTCAACAGTTTTACAGGGACAAGCAGTTGATTACGATTTTAGGCAAGGCCTAAACGTTTAGAAACGGACTTACTCTCAACTAACCTGGCTTTTAGCATTTGAAAACAGAACAGCCTATTCATTCCCTTAGTTGCCAGAGAAAGATTACAAAATTATTTTTCTCCAAGGCTAGCATTAACTTACACTGAGTTAACAAACGGCTAAGTAGCATATAAGAGACATTTCTTCATTTCTTTACAGGTGGATTAGAATGAGCCCCTTCAGAATTTACGAAGGAGAATACAGGCTAAGGAAGGGAGGAGAAGTGGTCCCCGGAAAGAATTTAAGATAACCAGTAACACTTTTTATACGCAACAGGCAATTTTCCACAACCTTAACAACAAAAGGCAGAAATTTTAACAGCGCCAACGAGTTGGGAGAAAACACCACACAAATAAAGGGAGACATAAAAGGACATCAAGAAATATGCGCCAATCAAGTTTTAAAAGATGACGTGTCCCATCACACAAAGCATAATAACTCAACCAGCTTTTTAGCAGATTTAAAGTGACAGACACACACAAATAAGAGAATGACGGGTATGGGAAACATCCACGTTGTCTCCCTCCAGTCATACTCCTCACGAAGATATCTCAGACACCTCTTAGCAATGGGTAGGTTGGTACACCCCCAACCAGACTAACTCTGTGGAGCCTTCCCGCCGTCCATCTCATTCACACACAAACACACAGCACATTCGTCAACTCTCCGTCCTAATCCTAGAAACCTACGGGTTCATCTTCAGACAGTGTTTCCTTCCACTGCCTTTCAGCCCTTTCCTTCAGGCTGGAAGATTACTAGCGGGCTCCGGGAGGTGATCAAGCTCCCCTTCTGCCATCCATTGGCAGGTCTATGCAAAGGCCTTTATTCCTACCCTTTCCATCCGGTGGTCCTTCTGTCCTTTCCGTCAGGTGGTTGTCCTTGTGCCAGTTCCTCACCTCTTGGGTTCCTGTGTGTTTTCACAGTCTGAGCTTCAGTGCACTGGGAGGGGCTTCCCTCCTACGGATCAAAAGGTCCGTTGCGCACCCGGCAAGATTGTCCTTCCCATTGCCCTGGAGGTCATACCCTGATGACAAAGGAGGTGGAACACACCGGCTCCAATCTCCATTTCCCGGCCAATGCACCAGAAATGTAGCAGGAAAAATAGAGAGATTGTGACACCGAGACTATTATAGGAAGTGGCACTTTATTACGCTGGCTAGCACAGCACAGTGGGCCGAGAATTTCATGCATCCAAATCAAGCTCAAGCACCCCAGAACAGGTGACCTGGGGTCTTATACCATCGTTTAGGTAAGGGAGGGAGTCGTGTTGAGTGATTACATATTTCCTTTGGAATCTTACAAGGTTGTACTCAACAAATCAGATTTTTTAAAGAACAAATGGTTTCCAGGAACTACAGGATTGTAAACCATCAACTTCAGAAGGGGGGCTTTAGATAAGACTCTTTTTTATTTCCATGAAATAGCCAGTCTCTGGGCCATTTGGCCTTTCTTAAACAAAACCTGCCTGATACTGGGCGGGCCTTTAAAGTTGCAACTTGCCTTTCAAAGGGAAATACCTTTAACTGCTATCAACCTTTCCTTCTTGCCGCTGGGCTAGTGGCAGCCCAGGTGAGGCCAACTGCTGACCCCGAATCAGCCACATGTGTTTCTATGTTTATTCACTCAATCACACAAGAAATATATTTGAGCATATGCCACCTCCTGCCACAATAGTACCTCACTTTGTGTCAAAATATCTGAAAGAGTAGTGTAGTGGGAAGACAGAGAGATTGTGACACCGAGACTTTTATAGGAAGTGGCACTTTATTACGCTGGCTGGCCAAGTGGGCTTGAGCGACTAATGTGTCCAAATCGAGCCCCTCAGAATGGGAGAAGTGGGGTCTTATACCCTTGTTTAGGCAAGGGAGGGGGTTGTGTTGCGTGATTACATATTTCCTTTGGAATCTTACAAGGCTGTACTCAGCAAAATCAGATTTTTCAAAGAACAAATGGTGTCTAGGAAATGCAAGGCAGCAGGGTCTGCAAGCAGGGCTGTAAACCGTCAACTTCAAAAGAGGGGTTTTGGATAAGTCTGTGAATTAGTTACTCTTTTGCATTTCCATGACAGCCATCAGTCTCTGGCCATTTGGCCTTTTCAAACAAAACCGGCCTGGCAGGTCACCTCCCTTTCTGCCACATCATTCCCCCCTTGATACTTGATCTTTTATAGATTTGAAGCATCATTATTCTTAATTTGGTGCATTAACATTATATGGACCGCAGTTTTTTGTTCAATAACTGTTTCCACAAACTTAGAAATGGCGTTTATAATTTTGGGGGCTATGCAAGGGAGGATAAGAGAGGGTCCCACCAATAGGACTACAGATTTAATAATATACTTAAATTCTTCCAGACCTGAGAACATGTTTTTAAACCAATTGCTGATTTTTATGCCTTGCCATTTTTGCACCGGACATGGGCCAGTTTTTTAACATTGGTGGCTATATCAGTTATAACTTCACCATTATTATTTATTTGCAAACAGTCAGAGCTATTAAATTTACCATATACTTTTTTCTTTTTCCACTAGCAGGTAGTTCAAAGCTAAGCGATTTTGATAAATAGCTGCACGCATTTGGGCTTGCTGCTGAGCAACAAGCTTAAAAGCCTTGGCTGTTTGATTTGTTAAAATTTTTAAGACAGGTTGTAACCTGATAATGCAATTTAGCATATATATATAGGCATGCAACATTTCCGACTTCCATTTTGTGCCCATGTGGCTGGGCCATAAGTATTTATAATTTTCTGGGGTGGCCATTTGTTATTTCTTCAAACCTGGGTCCTTCTTATATTAGGAACTTGGTCGAGGGATTGAGCATCTTATGTTTTGAGGCCTTCATAAAGGGGAATGCCTAGTACATCCCCCCTTGGGTTGGGCAGGAGGAAAAATCCTGGCTGGATTATTCCTGTGTTACATGTGCCTTTTCATAACGCTGGGAGCTGGGCATATACAACCTTTTCATATGTTCAAAATAGCCCTTTAGTACATTGAAAAAATTTAGTTGCATAACAGATGCTCAATACCAAACAGGCCTTGTTGGCCACCAGAACAAACTTCTGGCTGAGATAAATAATGATGAAAAACTTTGACGTCTGGCCAGATAGTTTCTATACACGTACATGCTAGGTGTGTGAGGGAAGTGATAAACACCCAAATTAGGCAGAAATACATAAAAGCACAAGAACATTTCCTATTATAATAAAGAATGGGAATGCTAGTGAAACCCTTTTCTAACATGCTCAATGGGGACAACTCTGTTAATTCTACAGCAAATAAAGTTTGCTCTATAGCAATTAAAATGACAAACAGTTTAGCAAATATAAAGGTTGACAAAGCAAAACAATGGCTTATCAGTAATGTCTGTTGAGTTCGTAAACTGAATCCTTAATCTTCTGCAATGCATCGATCAGTCAACCTCCGGTGTGTGACTGAAGCAGGGCTTGAAGTATTCTCAGGCTTCTAGAGCAGGGCTTGAGAAATTTTGACTTGCTGGACGGTCAGCTTAAGGGGTGTTGCTGAATCTGCAGTGCACTCCCAGTCCTATTCTGCTATAATGGATCTGAGGAACTTCAGTTACTTTGACTGCGGTCAGAGTAAACAAAAGAACAGTAAATGGCCCCCTCCAGAGGGGCTTTAGAGGTTGTACATTTCACTCTTTTACCCATACCATATTACCTGGCTTAAAAGAATGGACATCGGTTGTTAAACTAATTGGTAATTGTTTTTTGACTTGACAATGGATGGCATTTAGGACTGAACCTAAGGCTTGCATTTGCTGTTAGGGCAAGACTTCCTAATTCCTTTAAGTCTTCCTGTATGCCCTTAACAAGAGGGGGTGGCCACCCATAAAGAATTTCAAAAGGCAAGAAGCCTGTTTACTTTATTCAAAAAGGCTATGGGCCTTTTCCCATAGCAGGTATTCCTGTTCACTCCCCTTTGAGGCTTCATAGAGGAGTCTTATCAAGATAGAGAAGTTAGGTATTTAAATCCTATAGATTAGTATAGGGACAGAACCACCCTTAGGGTCCTTTTTTCTTTTCTTACAGTTGTTGCTTGGGTCCTTTCTTTCTTCAGTTTTTAGCAGCGCTTACTCCCCTGGGCTGTTTGCCTTTCTTCTGGTCCAAGTGTCTAGGGAAATAAGCTTATAAACTGTGATTAAAATTTGTCCCAAGTGGGCAACACATTTTCTTATGAGCATTTATGTTTGTGGCCCCCCTTTCCTTTAGAGGTGTAGGAAAAAGGCCTACCATTAAATAATTTCAAAGGTTTAACAAATTCCATTTCAGGGACTTGGATCCTGAGTGATACAATACCAAATACCTATGTTTAGTTTACTCGTGTCTCCAAAGAATTTCTAGTGATTATTATGCTTAACCGCAAATCGAAAGACTGTACTGTCCTAGTTCTACATCTGATGGAGTTTTCCCTGGATTTGCCGAGGGGTGGGATACCTTGCCACTTGGCCTGCAGTAGGAACATTTGAACGCCTTTTAAAACCTACCCATAGGAAATTTATCTATGTCTAGCCTGTACTAGCTACCCTGCCTCAATTATTTATTCTTTAGAGATTTTTCGATCCCATAATCATTTGGGGGGCTGAGGGGTGAAGGTCTGTCTTCTGTAATTTCTTCAGAGCTGATAATGGGCACAGTCCTGCCTAGCCAGAGATCGAAAATCTCTCCCTGTCTGACCTGAGGCATCCATATTTGTTTCAGCAGTGGCATTGTTTGCAGGCACTGGCTGGAATTGCTGCGTGAACATTATATGGGCATGAAATTACTGGATTCTAGCTCAATAAAAGGAATAAAGTCAGGCCCACATTTTGACAATTTTAGGCAGTGACTGATTACCTTTTGTACAAAAGCTACAAAGTCTGAAGTTATTAGCATAACTTAAATGATAAACTTTAATTTCTGTGACTTTATTACAAGTACCAACTTTTGTATTTCTGGACTATAATGGTAGCCTGACAGAATGTTTTAGACTATAATTTGAACTAGGCACTCAAGTAAATCCTATATAAAATTTGAAGAGAAATCTGAAAATGTTTGGAGACTTGCATCCAGAAAAGACTTTATTATGCCTAGATTGTTTATAGAATTTCTTCTGCATATATATATTTTTTTTAATAAACTTTTTTCATATGATTTTTGGCACATTTATACTATTTTATTTTTGTTCTTTAACCCCTTTATTTTAAAAAAAATTCTAAGATAACTACTACTTGATTATAGGACAGAAATTTACCATATAAGATTTCTTTTTTAGATAAAAATATTTTTATTATATTCCTCCTTTTTTGTTTTCTTACTAAAACCTTATTTGTATACTAACAATCTTTTAATATTTTTTCTTTGCTTTTTGTTTTCCTTTTTATTTATTTATAGATAAACTTTTACAGTTATAATTTGAATTCACCTTTTAGTAACTGTTAGGTGAAACATTTAACTTTTGGAACACCTTTAACTTTCACTAGAGAGCAGGTTTTAGGAGAAAGAAGTTCAGTATGAGCACAAGGGCTAAAAACTTAGCCTCAGTATTAATTAAGAAATTAATTTGGACCCCAGCCACATCCATACAGACCCAAGGATTCTCTGCATTGATGGCAAACAAAGCGCTGTGCTGGGCCATGCCCCTCCCCTTTCATCAACAGCCACCATCACCGAGCTAGGTGCCAACCCCCCCCTTCAGGAGAGGTTGCACCATCTCTTTCAGTGGCTTTTTAATCTGGATGTTGGACAAGGTCCTAGGGGCTCAGGCCATCAAGAACAATCGTGCTTCAAGTGCCCAGATTGACCACATTCATAGCAGCTGATACCATCTACCTTAGCAGGTTTATCCTTATCAACCTCTTTTGGGTGGCTGGAGCTTTGCCTTTAGTGGCAACTGCCAATTTGTTTACCTTTACTCTGGCTGGTGCTCATTTTGGAGTTCTTCTCCCTTTTTTTTCTTAATGTTTCAGTTTCTAAGAACTTCAGAGGCTTTCTATAATTGGGAGTTTGGTATTCATAGTCCTGAGTCAAGCCTCTGGAGTTTGGTACTTAGTTTTCTATAGGATATAATCTTGATTGCAAAGTAGTGAAATCAATTTTTTAAATGTCTCTGCATACAGAACTTTTGACTATTGTATCTTATTATTATTATTTTTAGGGCTACAAAGTGAATTTAATTGCCAGATAGTTTTGATCCTTTCCAAATTTTATTGTTTGCTAACTTGTAGTGAGTTCAAATCTGATTTTTAATAATGCACTTATTATTATTTTTAAATATTAAATCACATAATTTTAATTTGCTCCAATCATTCAAAATTTGTCCTATCGAAGTGTCTGAGAGCACAGACCACTACACACTTTCTTGGTCATGTTTCTTAAAAACCCAGAATTTGCTCTGAACACTTGTAATTTATTCCTCAAAGGACAATTCTAAAACAAACAAATAACTAAATAAAGCCATAAACAGCAATGCCAGGAATCCCGGGAATGCTGATGGCTTCTTCCAGGCTGAGTGTTCTTAGCCTTCCTTGGAGCCCTTTTTTTTTTCCTCTTTTTTTGTTCCACAACTTTCCAATGATGTCTACAAAATGGCCTGGTACAAAACCTTTTAGAGTGAACAGACCATGTAGATGTAAAATGATCTGTTTCTACTTATTCCTAATTATGAACAGGCAAAATTGTCAAAAATCCTCGTGAATTACTAAACAGTAGTCTTAGTTGTAAGACATGGACAATTAAATGAAAGTGATTAGGTCTCACTCTATGCTCCACAGAGTGTGCCTAGTACTTGATCTGTCCCTTAGGTGAAGTACCAAGCTTACAAGGTGACTTAATCAGGAGGGAATGGCCAGTTCCCATACCTTATTAAGTCCTGCAAAGTAGTCAGCATTTAAAATTTTACCAGTTTTGTAAGAATTATGCTAGTCAGGCATAGCCAAAAAAGCAAGCAGCAGTGTTATTTAGCATTACAATATAAAGTAGAGACTCAGCAGATATTACACAACTCTAAGAGACTTCCCAACAGTTTTACAGGGACAAGCAGTTGATTACGATTTTAGGCAAGGCCTAAACCTTTAGAAACAGACTTACTCTCAACTAACCTGGCTTTTAGCATTTGAAAACAAGAACAGCCTATTCATTCCCTTAGTTGCCAGAGAAAGATTACAAAATTATTTGCTCCAAGGCTAGCATTAACTTGCACTGAGTTAGCAAAAGGTTAAGTACCATGTAAGAGACATTTCTACGTTTCTTTACAGATAGATTAGAATGAACTCCTTCAGAATTTGTGAAGGAGAACACAGGCTAAGGGAGGGAGGGAGTGTGGTCCCCAGAAAGAATTTAAGATAACCAGTAATACTTCATATATGCAGCAGGCAATTTTCCCACAACCTTAACAACAAAAGGCAGAAATTTTAACAGTGCCAACAGGTTGGGAGAAAACACCACACAAATAAAGGGAGACATAAAATGACCTAAAGAAACATGCTCCAATCAAGTTTTTAAAAGACAACATGCCCCATCAAACAAAGCATAATAACTCAACCAGCTTTTTAGCAGATTCAAAACGACAGACACACACAAACAAGAAAATGAAGAGTATGGGAAACATCTGCTTTGTTCCCCTCCAGTTATACTCCTCATGAAGATATCTCAGACACCTCTTAGCAATCAGCAGGTTGATACACCCCCAATGCAGACTAACTTTATGTGGAGCCCTCCCACCATCCATCTCATTCACACACAATCACACAGCACATTCTTCAGCTTCCGTCCTAAGCCTAGGAGTCTAAGGGGTTCATCTTCAGACAGTGTTTCCTTCCACTGCCTTTCAGCCCTTTCCTTCGGGCTGGAAATTACTAGGGGGCTCCAGGAGGTGATCAATCCATTGCCATCCATTGGCAGGTCTATGCAAAGGCCCTTATTCCTACCCTTTCCATTGGGTGGTCTTTCTGTCCTTTCCATCAGGTGGTCATCCTTATGCTAGTTCCTCGCCTCTTGGGTCCCTGTTGTGCCTTCATGGTCTGAGCTTCAGTGCGCTGGGAGGGGCCTCCCTCCTATGGATCAAAAGGTCTGTTGCACGCCAGGCGAGATTGTCCTTCCTTTTGCCCTGGAGATTGCACCCCGATGACAAAGGAGGTGGAACACACCGTCTCCAAACTCTCCATTTCCCAGCCAATGCACCAGATAGGTAGTGGGAAGACAGAGAGAATGTGATACCGAGACTATTATAGGAAGTGGCACTTTATTACTATTATAAGAAGTGGCCAACCCAGCAGGCTTGAGGGACTAATGCATCCAAATTGAGCCCCCCAGAATGGGAGAAGTGGGGTCTTATACCCTTGTTTAGGTAAGGGAGGAAGTCATGTTGAGTGATTACATATTTCCTTTGGAATCTTACAAGGTTGTACTCAACAAAATCAGATTTTTCAAAGAACAAATGGTTTTCACGAACTGCAGAGTTGTAAATTATCAACTTCAGAAGAGGGTTTTTTTGGATAAGTCTGTGAATTAGTTATTCTTTTGCATTTCCAAGAGAGCCATCAGTCTCTAGCCATTTGGCCTTTTCAAACAAAACCAGCCTGGCAGGTCTTTAGAGCTTGCCGCTTGGCTTTCAAAAGGAAATACCTTTAACTGCTACCAACCCCCCTTTCTGCCACACCAGTAGTTTTAGCTTTTACCTCCACTTTATTACTTCCCTTTTAGTTCTTAATCATTTGCATCCTTTCTTTTCACCTAAATTAAAGCAACTCTTTCAAAAGTAACAAATCTCATAAGTTATATTTTTGAATGGCAGAATGAGACCCACTCCCTAGCCAAATCAGCAAATTATATATATAACCAATTTTGCTGATATGTGGTATATATATGTTTCATATATGTTAAATGGCATATGCCATTTAACATATATGAAACATATATATATACCACAACCATTTAGTATATATGAAAATAGATATGCATGCATACAATACATAAAGAAACATCAACTTACTAAAATCGACTAAATCTTGGCAAGAGTGGTAAAAATCTGGGCATCTGAATGACAACCTGCTCTCACCCATCTTTCAGTTCTGCATGAAAGAAACTTGACTCCAGATAGGTACAAAGACATGAGTTCCTTCTCCCCTCAGCTGTCAGGGAAGGGGAGGGCTGTCAGCATTCATAAAACACCCCAGCTATGTTTTACAGAATCAACATTCCAGTGAACAGCATGAGAGGTCAGAGGCCTCTTTCTTCCTTGCAGTCCCTACTTAGTATAGAGGCTCTACTACAGGGATGGTTGACTGAGAATATCGGGGCCCTGCTTGCTTTCAAGGCAGAGGCTCCACTTTGGTAAGGCAAGCCAAGAAGATCAGAAGCTGCTGCCCTCACTCACACCCTCCTCCTAAAGGAAAGTTTTCATTTATGTATAGGGAAGTCCTTACCCCGGCTCCATGGTGCAGAGATTTTTTGTCCTCTCAGGAAAAAAGGTAAGCTTTTAGAACAGAGTGCTAAATTTCTCCATAAAGGAATTAACTTTTTAAAAAATGGAAAGAAAGTTCAAGCTTAAGGCTAATCTTGAAAACAATTGAGATGTTGGGAGATGGTGAAGCAATAAGCTACAAAGTTGGCCAGTGAGTTTGCCAAAGAGGACGAGGGATCAGAATATCCCTCAAACACTAGTGTCAGAAACTACCTCTAAAGTTGAGTCCATGGTTAACTATGTCAAACTGTGGAGCAATTGGTGTCCAAGGGCATTGTTAATTAGAGGATCATATCTGGGTGTAATCAGGGAAAGAAATAATCAAAGACCTGCTAAAACCACTCTCATCCCAGGCTGCTATTCCCATGCCCCATGGTTGTGCCCTCTATGAAGAAACATTACAATTTTCCCACTAAAACAGTACTACCAGTAGCTGAACAAGTAAACAGGCAGACAATAACAAGCACCCTGGGACTTCCCCACAATTGCCACAATATATTACCCAAATATCTCATTAAAATAAAAAAAAGAAACATTCAAAGAAACAAAATTGTATGATTACACAGTTACAAAAAATAGGGCAATAGAAACTTCTTTTGAAGAAGCCTAGACGTTGATCATAGCAGATGAAGACTTTAAAGCAGCTATCAAAAATGTGTTCAAAGAACTAAAGAAAACTATGCTTAAAGAATTGTATGGTAGTAGTGTCTCATTAAAGAGAAGTAAATGTGAAGTAAAAGAAATTATATTTTAAAAATGAATACAAATTCTGCAGTTGAAAGTGCTGTAATAAAACTTTCAAAATCACTACTGGGCTCAACCACAGTTTTAAACTGGCAGAAAAGGGAATAAGCAAACATGAAGATAGGCCAGTAGAGATAACACAATCCAAAAACCAGAGAGAAAAAAAAGAATTAAAAAAGTTGAAAAAAGTCTCAGAGGAATGTGTGACACTATTAAGCTCACCAACATACATGTAATGTGATTACTAGAAGAAGAGTAGAGAAATTAAGGAGAAATTAAAGAAATAATTGCTGGAAATATCCTAAACTTGAGGGAAAACATTAATGTATACATCCCAAGAGATTTAACAACTCTGTGTAGGAAAAACAAAGAGAACTATACCCAGAAACATCATACATAGTTAAAGTATTAAAAGACAAAGAGAACATTCTGAAAGCGGCACACTGAAGCTGAAAAAAACCAAAAATAGATCATTCTTTGCTAGTGGACCTACCTTATAGGAACTACTGAGAGAAATTTTTCGGGCTGAAAGCAAGTAGCCTCAACCATCTTAAAATATTTAAAAAGTAGAATTTTAAAAAATAAGTACTCTCAAAGGTAATTAAGTAATTAAAAAGATAATATAAATGCATTTTAATTCCTTCTTCTCTTAATTGGTATACAAAGCAACTGTATGAAATGGCATACATATAATTGTATTTTTATGTATGTAAAATACATGTATGTATTTTGTAATGTAATATGTTTGCTAATAACATTATAAAGGAGATGGTGGGAGCAAAGTGGTACAGAAGTGAAGATATGATACCAGTTGGAAACTCAGTTCTACAAGATAAATGAAAGGAAGTGGAAAAAGTACATGATGGCTAATATAATAAATATCATAAGCATATATTTGCTCCCTTTGTTCTCTCCACTTTTTAAAAAGACACAATTATATAAGTTGAAACTTATGTATTGTTAGGTTTGTAATATGCATGGATGTAATATATATAATAATAACAACAACAAAAGGAAGATAAAAGAACCATATAGAGGTAACATTTCAATATTTTACTGAAATTGTCAGTATAACTCTGAAGCAGATTGTGATAACTTAAGATGACAAACCCTAGGGCAGCCACTTAAAAAAGAATAGAAAATTTGTTACAGGAATTAAAAATTTAACACCATAAAATATTCATCAGTGCAAAAGTTAGTGATAAAAAATCAAAAAGACATGAAATATAGAACACAAAAAGTAAAATGGCAGAATTAAACCAATGATATCAATAATAACATTGAGTGTAAGTGAATTAAACAAGCCAATAAAATGACAGAGAATATCAGACTGGATGAAAAAACTAGAACCAACTACATGCTGACTAGAGTACCTACACTTTAGATTTATAGGTTGAAAGTAAAAGGATGAAAAAAACATCATGCAAAAAGCAACCATAAGATAATTAGAACACCTGTATTAATATAAGACAAACAGGACTTTTAAAACTACTTTAAAAAATTTTACCACAAGAGATAAAGAGAAGCATTTTTAATAATAAAAGGTCATCCTTAGGAAGATATTGTATTGATAACCAAGTATTCACCTAAAAACAGTCCCAAAATACATGAACAAAAGTTAACAAAATTGAAAGGACAAAAAAATATAAAAAAATAAAAATTCAACAATAATAATCACAGACTTCATGAATTACTTTCAATGATAAGTAGAACAACTATGAGAACCATCAACAAGGAAACAGAAGACTTGAACACCATTATAAATCAATTACATCTAATGGATACCTATGGAACATTCCACTGTATACCTAGATAATACACATTCTTCTCAATTCAAATGAAACATTCTCCAGGATTGAGTGTATGGTTGGCAACAAAACAAGCCTCTAGAACTGTAAGAAATAAATTTTGGCTGGGTTTGGTGGCTCAGCCTATAATCCCAACACTTTGGGAGGCCAAAGCGAGTATATTGCCTGAGCTCGTGGGTTCGAGACCAGCCCAGGCAACTTGGCAAGACTTCGTTTCTACAATAAATAAAAAGTTAACTGGGCATGGTAGTGTATGCCTGCAATTCTGGCTACTTGGAAGGCTGAGGTGAAAGGATCACTAAAGCCCAGCAGGTCAACGCTGGGGTGGCCGTGAGCATGCCACTGCACTCCCGCCTGAGCACCAGAGTGAGACTCTGACTCAAAAAAAAAAAAAAAAAAGAAAGAAATTTCCATTGTTTTTAAGATACTAAATCTATCAGTCTATGGTAGTTTTTTGTAGCAATTAATGTAATTAATGTACAGTTGAGATAATTTAAGATAATTAATTAAAAATAATTGAAATAATACAAAGTTTGTTATCTAGTCACAATAGAATGAAAAAATCAATAACAGAATGTAGAAATAAGATAAACTTGAAGTATTCACAACTATGTGGACATTAAACAACACACTTCAAAATAATCAATCGATCAAAGAAAGAAATCACAAGGAAATTTCTTTTTTTTTTTTAACTTTGGAAGGAATAAAAATGAAGATACGAAATACCAAATGTTAGAGCACACTCTCAGCGGGGTCTCCAGAGTGTTAAGTCAGGCCTGCTGGGGGTGTGGGATGTCTGGTATGCAATCCAGTGCTGCATGAAAAATGCAAACAATTGCACAGATGTTAGATTAGAAAATGTAGTTTATTTAAAAGTTAAATGAGAGAGAGAGAGACCGAAAGAAAGAGGAGATTCATCTCCCCAAGGTAGGGAAGGGGGCCAAAGCCATGAAGTATGACAATAGCCATAGTTCAAAGAGCACATGGCCACAACAGAGTCTTGTAAGGCAATGGTTGCAGTGGCGGTGGCAGTGGCCTAGTAATGGCAGCAATGGCCTGGCAATAGCAAAATGGCTGCTCATGGTTGAGTCCTTTTAACCTTTCCCTTGGATGGGGGAAGTTCATCAAAGTGATTGGGTGATGAACTTTCCACATCATCACAAAGGGGCATGTAAGTGCAGGTGCTAACGTCAGATGATGGATGACAGGAGGCAGATGGATGGGTTAGGCACCTGATTGTTGCCATGGTGGTGGACTAGATGGGAGACAAGGGGAGGGAGTTTTCCTGCAAGAGACTTGTTATAAGTTTGTAATTTACAAACTCCTTGACCAAAGGAGGTCTTATTATCATTTCTATGGCCAGCCAAGGGATGAGCTTTGATCTTCCACCATGACAAGGAACCTGAAAGTTTACTAGAGATTATTATGCTAAACCATGAATTGAAAGGTTGGGCTGTTGGGCTGTCCTGGTCTTGCATCTAATGGAGATTTGCTGAGGGAGTGGGGTAGGCTGCCAGCTTGGCCTGCAGTGAAATGTAATCTTAAAATGTCTGGACACCTTCTAAAACCTGCTTATTGGAAATTTATATATCTATGTCTAACCTGTGCTTGATTCAAAGCATGTCAGTCTAAGCAAAAATGGTTTTGCTGAGTCAAAATATGAATTAAGTTTATTCTAAGTTTCTGTGGGTACCTCCTTTCACCAAAGCTTATGGAAAACAGATAAGGCAGTGTTTGGAGAGAAAGTTACACCTGTACAACATCTATATTTAAAACACTTTTAAAATATTTGGTATTAATTACCACCTTAAGGCATTAAAAAAGAGCAAACTAAACATAAAGCAAGCAGAAGAAAGACAAAAATTAGAGCAGAAATCAATAAAATAGAGATCAGAAAAACAATAGAGAAATTAATGACGTTAAACAGTTTTTTGAAAAGATCAACCAAACTGAAAAACCCTTATCTATACTTGTTATAACTGGATTGCGAGAAAGAAGTCACCAATATGCAGAGAGTAGAATTTGAGTTCTTTATTAGCCTGCAGTCGAGAGCAGGCTAGTGCCATAAAGAACTCTCAACCCTGAACCGAGTGAGCAGGGGGTTTATAAAGGCAAAACCCACAAAAGCTATACAGTTATGATTACATTTTTGGCAGAATGTTTGGTAGCAAAAGGGTACAGATAGCTATGGAATTTGCAATTAGGGAGTTTCCAAGCACTGAGGGGAACAAGAATGTGGGCTTCTGATTACGGGAAGGTTACAACATGTGATTGTGAAAAGGTTACAGCAGTTACATGCAGGGGGTCATATCTGGGTTAAGATGGAAGATTTGTTACAAAATGGAGTTACTTAGGTCAAGCAAGCTATTACAGGCTATAATAGGGTTTTTTTTTTAACTATTACATTCCCCCCTTTTATTTGTTCATGAGTCAATGCATTGACTCATCAGTCATAGGTATACTATTGTTGTGGGGTTTTATATACATAAGTTTTACAGAATTGAACCGTTGTTTGATGAAATGAATAAACCAATTTATTATGCAGGGCCCTATGAGCAAACTGAGGAGGAGAAGTATGAGGGGTCCAACTAGACCAGTAACAAGACTGTTAGTCACAAGTTCCAAACAAACAAGGATTGGAACCAGGATTTATTATTTCTTTTTTTTTTTTTTTGGGTCATTTGTCCAAATTTTTTTTGGACCCTCTGAAGGGTGTCTTTAATAAGCCCTGATTTGTTGGCATAGAAGCAACAAGCTTCTCTGAGGGCTACACAGAGTCCTCCTTAGGATAGGAAAAGTAAGTTTAGGTCTTTACGATTTTGAAGGACAACTTCAGCTAGGGATGACCAGCTACCTGGTCATGGAGTTGGTCCATGGCAAATTGTAGGTTTCCTAGGTCAGCATAGATTTCTTGTGCAAGGTTGATATATCTAGTTCTTCATGGGCCAGAGTGGCAGTGCTGATTGCAGCCATTTCAGCTATACTTAGCCTGACTAAGGCAGGCACTAGCAAGGGAAGAATGTGTTTTTTTTATGAGCAATTGGAAGACCAGTGGGATTGAACAGAAGGGCTCCTTTGGGACCACTATAAGCATAAACCTGAGGTAACACCAGAACATAGTAGGGCAGTGATACATTTTACACATGAGAGATAGGATAATATTAACAGAGACTTTTCACCACATTTTTATTCTGTGGGGGCTACAGAAATTAGGCCTATGCCTAAAGCTAAGGCAAGTGGGATGAATTAGGCAAGAGTTAAGGGGTGATAATAATACATTCAGGGAATTATTAACCAGTAAAACAGTTTATTCTGGGCAGTCAGAATCTTACATTTCAGCTGTGCATTGTTTGGTCAGCCTGTGGTGCAGTTGAAGCAGGATGGTGGGCTTGGAAGGTGATTTTGAGAGGGTTTTCAGGGTTTCTGGCTGTTATCTAGTTGACTGAGCAGGTTGGTGGAGCAACGTTGCTTTTCTTGGCTTTTTTGACTCATAAGTGATGAATCCAAGCTGGTATTCCATTAACCTTGAGTGCTGTTGGTGTGGTGATGATGACAATGAAGAGGTCCTTCCAGGCAGGGGTTAGTCCTTCTTTTTGGAACTTTTTGACAAAGACTGAGTCCCTGAGCTGGAACAGATGACAAGGCATGGAAGATGGAGTCAGCAAGACAGCACAGACGTCAGAGTGGACAGCAGCCTGGACTTGTTGGAGGGACTGGAGATACTTTAACAGAGATTTATTAGTAATTTCTTCAAGAATGGGATTCCATAACTGGGGTAATAAAGGAGGGGTCTTCCAAACATGATTTCATATGGGGTAAACCCAGCCTTGTATGGGGTGCATTGGGCCCAGAGAAAGGCCAAAGGCCAAAGGCAAAAGACTTATTCATTTTTCACTGGTTTCTATTATTAATTTAGTTAAAGTGCTTTTTAGAGTTCAGTTCATTCATTCTACCTGTCCAGAGCTCTGTGGTTGGTAAGAACAATGTAACTTCCACTCAATGTTTAGTGCTTTACTTAAAGGCAGGACCACAAGTAGAGCCAATAAAGAGAGGGAGTTCAAACCTAGGAATAATTTCATTTAATAAAAACTTGGTAACTGTGAAAGTAGTTTTATTTCTTGTGGCAAAAGCCTCTACCCATTCAGAAAAAGTATCTACAAATACTCACAGATAGGTATACCCTGCATGATGGTATTTTAGTAAAGTTTATTTTCCTTCTTTCTCCAGGGTTTAATTTTTGGATCCTGATACCATTCAATGGCTTTGGGCATAGCCTTTACTTTTTTATAACTGTGTTAGGGTTTACAAAAATGGCTTCCCGCTCTTGGTTCATCCTTTCATTCCCCACTCCTACTCTTGGAAATATTCTTATGATCCTGGGAAATGGGGTGAAGATTAATCTTCTGTAACTGCTTCCTGCTGAGGTGAGTTGTAGATGTCCCCTACCTATTTATTTCCAAGGGCACAAATAGGAAACAGTGGAACCTTAACTGAATGCTATCTGAATTTGATAAAACACCAAGAGAGAGCACAGGCAAAAATTATTAGGCAAACAATGATGAAAAAAAGCTATTGCCCCAGAAACAATCCTGGAAAAGTGAAAGTAGTACCATAAATTATATGTACAATTAGTTAAAGCCTCTAATTTATCAACCATAAGTTGAAATATTTTCTTGTAAATTATTCATAGTTGTACTTTAACAAAAAAATACAGTCACTTTGACAAAGTCTGAATAAATAAAAATTGAAAATATTAGAGACATGTAGTTAGGTTGAAGAGTGCCATATAAAAGGTCAGGCATATTAGGGAATGGGAAACAATGTGTAGATTTTATAAAACCATCACCAGCTATTTTACTATTCTTTATTGAGCTAACCTGACATTTAAAATTTGCACTGTCAGATTCTGCAGCAAGCTCTCCTTTGTCTTCTAATCTCAGTGAATAAACTTTCTGAAAGCTGAAAGCAGAAAGCATTGAGGTCCACATACCCTTTAAGCTACTGTGTCCAAGGACAGTTGCTGCAAATGAGCTTTTTACCACTTGGGAAGGGAAAAGGGGAGAGATTTAAGCCAAGTAAATTGATAAATTATAGTTATTTCCTACATTTAGGGAAATAGGAGTTGCCTGGTATGATAAAGTTTAAGATGCTTACCCCATCTTAGAGAGACTGAATCAAGAAGGCCAACAGGGTTGCAGTTATTCTGAAAGTTACTTATTTAGCCAGAGTGATAGTCCAAAGACTCTGAAAAGAAAAAAACCTCACTTTTTTGTAACAAAGATAGTGGGGTAGGACTAACTGAATTTTGTTTCTCCACCCCCCCCCCCTTGTTTAAAGGAGAAAATTCTTTTGGATAAGGCTATATGATTTCAATATGGATGACTAGGACCAAAAAGCTGGCACCTGTGTTAAATTAAGAAATTAATTTGGGTTTTAGTGCCCTAATATTTACCTGGGGTTTTTGGGGGGTGATGGTGAGCCAGTGCCAGGCAGTTGAGCAGATTTCCAGGCCTCCATAAGTGGCCACCATTTGTGAGCCAAGTGTTCACTCCTCTCTTCAGAAGAGAGTGCACCTGCTTTCCAATGGCTTTCTAGACTGCACAGTGTACAAGGTCCAGGAGGTTAAGGCCTTTTCGGGGCACCTATGCTTTCAGTGCCCCCACAGACTGTACCCATAAGCAATGGACACCATCCCCTTAGCAGGTTTGTTTTTACCAGGTCTTTGATGGGCACATGGAGTTTTGGTCGCTAACTGTGAGTGCCAATTGTGGTGCCTCTTTGGTTCTCTGGTTCTGCTGCCTTTCATGTCAGCACTGTTTCTTTTCTTAATGTTTTGGTTAAAACAACCTTGAAAGCTTTTTTTCTAATAGGTTATACATATGAAACTTTTAAAACCATTTCTCTGTTTGTGATAGTCTGGTATAAAGCCCTTTAGAGTGAACAGATCACATGGATATGTGATGATCTGCTCCTACTTATTTATAATTATGAACAGGCAAAGTTGCTAAAAACCCTTATAAATTACTCAGTTGTAGTCTTAGTTGTAAGGTGTGGACAATTAGGTGAGAGTGATCAGTTCTCATCCTCATTGTGCTCACACAGTGTACCCAGTATTTTATTCACTTGACAGAAGTACTAGGCTTAGCAAAAGTGACTTAACCAGGTGGGAATGGCCAGTTCCCAAACCTTATCATGTCACACAGGGTGTTTAGCATTTAAAGCTTTACCAGTCTCATATGAGGGTGCTAGTTAGGCACAGCAGGTGATTTAATCTTTTGTTTATAAAATACAACTTCAGTGAGCCTGATATAACAAACAGTGGTGCTACGTAGCACTAATGTGCTAACATATGGTAAAGTTGGAAGTGAAATTTTATTAGAGCACTTGCATGTTTGGTTGGAAAAACAGATTAAAATTACAGTTGATGTTTTTTGTAGTGGTTAACAGGATTAACTTACATGACCCCTTTACTTTTGTTTAGGAAGAAGGTTGATATAGTCCTAGTTTAGATATAACTTGAGAGAGATTTATTATATAAAAAAACAAACAAGCAAGAACACCAATATGTTTTTGTCACAGCTACCTCCCTGAGCAGAGACGTGTTAAGTTATGTGAAAACCTGAAAGGGCTTCCAAGTACACGTGGGGGTGGTGACTTGCTGCAGCAAGTAGGGCTGCTGCCAGGGGGCTATCAAACAGTGGGGGAAGGGGGGTAAGAAGGCTGGAGGCTGGGGTCAGGTACTGTGGATGATAAGTGAGGGATGACTCACCGGAGACGCAGACAGGCACACCAGGCAACTGTTGGAGTTTCAAGGTTCTTCGTGGAGTCATTTTGCCAACCAGAAAAGAAAAGAGCAAAGAATCCAAGCACTTCATCTCCCACCTGTACAGGAGCTGATGGTCTGAACTTTCCTTCAGGGACCTTCTCACCTCTCTAGGGAGTAGCCCTAGGCAGAGACTGTCAGTTGTCTTCCAAGATCCAGCAGAAAAATTTTTTATTATACAGTCCAGGGGACAGGAGGGTCAAGAAGCCTATGAACTCATATTGTCAGACCAGTGAGAAAACCAAAACTGAAATCAGAAATTAAACCAGGACTCTATACAGTCAATGTTTTGGCTTAATGAATGGTGTCTAAGGGATGGCCTCGTCAGGCTGTGACTCCCTTAAACAGAATTATGGCCATAAGCAGAAGAGATTCTTACCTCCTAGGAGAATGCAAATGGACTCAGGTATTTTTGAGGCAATGGGAAGCCAGCACTCATTCCAACTCCCTCCGGGCCAGGTGAGAAGTTATGTGGCCCTGGAATGTCTTCAGAGGGTGCCTCCTCTATAACTTCTCCACCGAACCAGAGAGAGCCAGAGTGAGGCCGACTCCTGAGGTTGGCGAATCTCGCTGGGGCCTCCAAATGTTATAGCTGGATTGCGAGAAAGAAGTCACCAACACGCAAAGAATTGAATTTGAGTCCTTTATTACCCAGTGGTAGAGAACAGGTTAGTGCCATGAAGAACTCTAGACCCCAAACAGAGTGAGCAGGGCGTTTATAAAGGCAAAACCCACAAAAGCTGTGCAGTTATGATTACATTTTTGGTAGAACATTTGGTTGTGAAAGGGTACAGATTGCTACATAATTTGCAATTAGGGAGTTTCCAAGCACTGAGGAAAACAAGAATGTGGGCTTCTGATTACGGGAAGGTTATAACATGGGATTACAGGAAGGTTACAGCAGTTACATGCAGGCGTCATCTCTGGTTTAAGATGGAGGATTCATTACAAAATGGAGTTACTTGTGTCAAGCAGGCTATTACAAGCTATTATAGTTCTTTTTGTGTGTGTTTTTTTAGCTATTACACACTGACAAAAAGAAAAAAAAACTCAAACTAAATAAAATCAGAAATTGTCTTAGTCTGTCTGCACTGCTATGAAAAACTACCAAAGACTGGGTATCTTAAGAACAACAGAAATTTCTTTCCTTCTTAAAGTACCTGAGAAACCCAAGATCAAGGCACAGGCAGATTTTGTGTTTGAGGGCCACTTTCCTGGTTCAGACATGATGCCTTCTTACTGTGCCCTCATATAGTGGAAAAGGTGGAAAAGAAGCCCATCTCTCTGGGGCTTTTTTTTTTTTTTTTTTTGTAAATAAAGGCTCTAATCCCATTTCTGCTATAATAATCAAATTGCTTTTTAAAGGACTTTGCTCCTAATGCATCACATTGATGATTATATTATGGTCCGAGTGATGCTCAGCTGCTCCCCTTGATACCAATAAATCAAAGGGGCAGGAAACTGGTAGAAAGTTTATTTCTGAGTTCAAATCCAGGGAGCAGAGCCAGACTCAGTCTTTTTAAAATGGTTCTCTTCCCCCTCCAGGCTTTTATGGTACACTTTTTTAAGTTCAGCATTGTTAGTACCTATACATTAGCCATGTGACAAGCAGAGCATTTATATAGAACTTGAGTTTCAGCTACATTTATTGACAGTGATATTTTTTTGGTCTGGACTTCCTAGTGCCAAGTATCAGAGATCTCATAGCTTTTATCAGTAGGGCCTGGCAGAAGCGATAATCAAGCTTGCCATAGATTAAAGGGAGTTTACAAGACCTAAGACATCATGCACTACACAAAAGTTATACAAATCACAAGGCTTACGATTACATTGTTACTATATTATTCAAACTTATAACCACTCAGAAAAATGGAGTAGGATTTGCCTCTTTCAGTTGATTGGGCATAGACTGTAGGGAAGTCAAGGATCCCCTGAAGCTACTTACTGGGAGTCCATAGGAGGTAAGAGGAAGTGCACCTTTTATTAGTGCTCAGGAATATTGTTCAGGAATGTACAAGAGTGCTTGCATCCTTTTCATGCCCTTCTCTACGGACTGTGACAATATGGACAGACTTTAGCAGGTCTCTGTATCAATTAGGTTGTCAACATATTAATTTTGGGAGGACAAAAACATTCAAACCATAGCAGGAATAAAATAGATAATATTACTAGTGATGTTATTTAAAAAAAAGATTACACAGAAAGACTCTCACAAAGAAAGACTATCACTTCTTCCAAGATTTATGTTGAAATCCTTACACCCAATATCATGGTATACACATCATTCTCAACTGTTCACGGAACATTCACCAGGATCAATCTGGAGAATATTGCCATTTTAATAATCTCAAATCTGATTCCTGAATATGGCATGTATTCCCATTTTATATTCTTTTAAGTTTTTTCCAACAAGAATTTGATGTGTAAGTCTCGCATTTCACTTGTCAAGTTTACTACCAAGTATTTTATTTTATTTCAATGTTAACGTAAACAGAATCATTTTCTTATTTCATTTCTGGATTGTTCATTGTTAGACTGGAGAAATACAATGGATTGTTTACATTGATCTCATTCCTAGAATCTTGCTGATCTTGCTTATTAGTTCTAAAAGTTTTTCAAGGATATTCTTTAGGATTTTCTAAGTATAAAATATTGTCATATTCAAAAAGACAGTTTTTCTTTCTGCTTAACATACTTTCTAATATGCATTTTATTTCTCTTTTTACAATACAATATTGACTTGACATGGGGAGTCCATGCAGCCTTATCATGTTCCTGATCTTAGGGGAAAAGCAACTAATCTATTCCTAGTTTTGTGAGTGTTTTTTATTATCAGGCACTGTTGGATTTTGTCAAATTATTCTCCTTACCTATTGAAATAATGTATTCTTCCCTTTATTTTTGTGATGTATTATATTAATTGATTTGGAGATGCTAAGCCAGCCTTGCATTTCCAGGATAAATTAAACTTTCATGTTAAATAACACTTTTGATATGCTACTGAATTTTATTTGTGAGTACTTTTTAGAGGAAATTTACATTTATATTTTTAAGAGATACTTTCTTTCTTGTGCTATATTTATCTGATTGACTTGAGGATAATACTGGTCTCACAGAATGAGTTAGGAAGTGATCTCTCCTCATGTATTCTTTGGAATAGTTGGTAAAGAATTGGTATCAATTCTTTGGTAGAATTCATCAGTGAAGTCATCTGAACCTGAGTTTTTCTTTGTTTGTAGGTGAGTATTATTCATTTGTTCTCTTTACCTGTTAGCTGTTTATTCAAGTTTTGTATCTTTACTTCAGTTGATTTTTGTAGTTTTAATATTTCTATAAATTTGTTCATTTCATCTAAGTTATCCAATTAGTTGACATACAGTTCTTCACAGCATTACCTTCTAACGTCTAAGTTTCTTTTGTTTTTGTAATGTTGGTAGTAATATCATCCCTTTCATTCCTGCTTTTGGTAATTCAATTCTTTTCCTCATTTTTTCTTTAGTTGAAATGAAGATTTGTAAATTGTATTGCTCTTTTCAAAATGTAACATTGTGGCTTTTATTTATTTATTTATTTATTTATTTATTTGAGTTGGAGTCTCACTCTGTCACCCAGACTGGAGTGCAGTGGCCACTCCCAGCCACTGTAGCCTCGACCTGCTGGGCTCTGGTGATCCTTCTGCCTCAGCCTTCCAAGTAGCTGGAACTACAGGCGCGCACTACTACACCTGGCTAATTTTTGATTTATTGTAGAGATGAGGTCTTGCCAAGTTGCCCTGGCGGATCTTGAACCCGTGAGCTCAGGCAATCCACTCACCTCAGCCTCGCAAAGCGCAGGATTACAAGCTGAGCCACCAAGTCCAGCTACATTATGGCTTTTAAATCTTTCTCTATTGCTTTTCTATTCTCTATTTTATTAATGTCCACTCTAATATTTTATATTTATTTCCTTCTGCTTGCTTTAGGTTTAGCTTGCTTTTTTTTTTGTTTTCAGTGTCATAAAGTAGTAGGTTATATTATTGATTGGAAATCTTTTTTATTTTTCAATATAGGTATTTACAGCATCTATAAATTTCCCTCCTTTAAGCACTTTTTTAGCCACAGCCCGTAAATTTGGTTATGATGTGTTTTTGTTTTCATTCATGTTACAGCATTATCTTTTTTTCTTACATTTTAAAAATATTTAAGCATAGTATTTTTTTACTCACATTTTGAATTTATAACTGACAAAATTGCATATATTAATGGTATACAATGTGATTTTTGATATATGTATGCATAAGTACATTGCAAAATAATTAAATCATGGTGATTAACATATCCAATACCTCACATTTACCTTTTATTTGTGATGAGAGCATTGAGAAACTACTCTGTTAGCAGTTTTCAAGTATATAATACACTATAACACGTATGGTCACCATGCCATACAATAGACCTTCAGAACTCATTTGTCCTGTCTAACTGAAATATCATACCTTTTGACCAACATTTACCTTCTACCCCACCCTCACTCCCAGCCCCTGGAAACAGCCATGCCATTCCCTCTTCTATGAGTTCAACTCACTTAGATTCCACACATAAATGAGATCACCAGGTACTTGTATTTCTGTGCTGAGCTTATTCCACTTATCATAATATCCTCCAGGTTAATCCATGTTGTTGCAAGTGACAGGATTTCCTTCTTACTTAACCCTGAATAGTATTCTATCATATACATGTATCACATCTTCTTTATCCATTTATCCCTTGATATTTAGGTTTATTTCATAACTTATCTATTGTGAATGATGCTACAGTGAACGTGGAGGTACAGAAATATCTTCTATATACTAATTTTATTTCCCTTGGGTAAAGGAAATAGATTTCATTTCTTTTTGTGTTTCTACTAAAGGCTTTTAAAATTCAGAAGCACAACTGCTGGATTATATGGTAACTCTATTTTTAATTTTTTAAGGAGGCTTCGTGTTGTTTTTCTTTCTTTTTCTTTTTGAGTTGGAGTCTCACTCTGTCACCCAGACTGGAGTGGAGTGGTGGCTCCCGGCCAAGACAGCCTCGACCCGCTGGGCTCCGGTGATCCTTCCGCCTCAGCCCTCCAAGTAGCTGGAACTACAGGCGCACGCCACCACGCCCAGCTAATTTTTTTATTTTTTTATTGTAGAGATGAGGTCTTGCAAGTTGCCCAGGCAGGTCTTAAGCCCGCGGGCTCAGGCAATCCACTCACCTCAGCCTCCCAAAGTGCAGGATTACAGGCTGATCCACTGAGCCTGGCTCATATTGTTTTTCAAACTGGCTGTTCTAATTTACATTCCCACCAACAATGTACAAGTGTTTCCTTTTCTCCACATCTTTGTCAACCTTTGGTATCTTTTGTCTTTTTGATAATAATCATTCTAATGGGTGTGAGTTCATTGTGGTTTTGATTTGCATTTCACTGATGATTAGTGACACTGAGCATTTTATCATACAGCTGTTCACCACTTGTAGTCTTCTTCTGAAAAATGTCGATCAAATCCCTTACTGATTTTTTAACATGGTGTTCTTGCTATTAAGTGTTTGAGTTTTTTCTATTATTTTATAAGAAATACAGCTTGCAAATTCTTTCTCCCATTCTACAGACTCTGTTTACTCTATTGAGTCTTTGTTGTGCAGAATGCTTTTTGTAATTTGATGCAATTCCGTTTGTCTAATTTTGGTTTTGTTGCCTGTGCTTTGGGAGTCTTTTTTTTTTTTCTTTTTTTTTTTTTTTTT
>NW_007252783.1:228303-240011 GCF_000164805.1 Carlito syrichta | reverse complement strand
GACCTGCTGGGCTCCGGAGATCCTTCCGCCTCAGCCTTCCGAGTAGCCGGAATTACAGGTGCGCACTACCACGCCCGGCTAATTTTTAAATTTTATTGTAGAGATGAAGTCTCGCTGCCCAGGCGGGTCTCGAGGAATCCACTCACCTCAGCCTCCCGAAGGCGCGGGATTACAGGCTGAGCCACCCAGCCCGGCTGGGAGTCTTTTTTTTAAACGTTGACCAAACCCTATCAAAAAGGATTTTATCTATTTTTTCTTATAATCTTACAGTTTCATGTCCTACCTTTAAGTATTTTGAGTTGATTTTTGTATATAGTGTCAGATAGTGGTCCAATTTTATTTCCTATATGTGGGTATCCATTTGTCCCAATACCATTTGTGATCTTTCCCCATTTTGCGTTCTTGGCATCTTTGTTGAAGATCAACATGTGAATTTACTTCTGGACTCTCAATTCTGTTCCATTTATTTATATGTGTATTTTTATAACAGTACCATGCTGTTTTGATTACTATATCTTTGTGGTAGCTTTTGAAATAGATTAGTGTGATACCATTAGTTTCATTCTTTTTTTCTCAAGATTGCTTTGGCTATTTGAGTTTTTTGTGGTTTCATATAAATTTTTTGGATTGGTTTTTCTATTTCTGAAACATACCATTTGAATTTTTATAGGGATTGCACTTAACCTGTAGATTACTTTAGATATTAAAATTAATATTATTTTTTCTAATCCATGAAAATGGGATAAATTTACATTTATGTCTTGTGTATTTCTTTCATGAATATTTTACCACTTTCAGTGTATGATGGGCCTTTCATCTCCATTTTATTCTTTCTGATGCTATTGCAAATGAGATTGTACTGTTAATATTCTTTTTTGGATAGCTCATTGTTAGTGTGTAAAAATGCAGCTAATTTTGTATGTTGATTTTAATCCTGAAACTTACTGATTTCATTTATCAGTCCTAAAAGTTTCTTAGTGAAGTATCTGCAAACAGATAATTTTACTTTTTCCTTTGCATGCCTTTTTATTTCTTTTTCTTGCTTAATTGCTCTGGCTAGTACTTCTAGTACTGTGTGAAATAGAAGGGACAAGAACAGGTATACCTGTATCGCTGCTGATCTTAGCAGCTTTCAGCTTTTCACCATTTCACCTGGTTGCTGATGTTTTATTATGGTCCTTTGATGGTCTCATGGTTCCTTGAGTATTCATCATCTTTGTGGCCTTGCATTAGCATAGACGTAGGCACCTAGTCCAGCCTTCAAAGACAGAATTCAGTCGGGAAACATATTCACCAGTCATTTATTCAGAGATTCTGAGTGAGCTACCTGTGGGCTCCAAGAGTAAGCTTGCTGCTGGAGTCCGTAGGCAGGTTGGCCTGGTGCCTGAATCAGTAGGTGGATGATATAAGCACCTGGGTCCACAGGGATTACCCTGGACCCTGGGTCCACAGAGGTGTGCCTAGAACCTGAGTTTATAGTGTCCAACCTGGTGCTGAGATGGGCCTGGTTCCTCAGCCCATGGGGATAGCAAGAATGAAACATCAGTCTGTGCAGTCTGGCCTGGTGTTGGGTCAGGCCTGGAACCTGATTCTGCAGAGGCTAGCCTGGAGAATGGATTTGTGGGTGCTAGCCTAGAAGTTAGGTCTATTGGGGTCTAGAAGGGCTGCTCTGGTCCCAAGGTCTACTAGGTCAGGCTTGGACCCTGTGTCTGTTAGAGTAGGCCTGGAAACTGGGTCCACTGGAACTTGAGGCTACTGGGGCCAGCCTTGTACTGGGTGGGCCTGAAGCCTGTATCCACTAGTGCTAACCTAAAGTCTAAGACTGCAGGGATAAGTCTAGTGCTGGGTCAGGCCTGAAGCCTGGTGCCATAGGGGCCGGCCTGATTTTGAGACTGGTCTTGAGGCCCAAGACATGCCTGGAGCCTGAGTCTGTGGACAATGGAGCAGGCCTAGATGCTGGGGTTCCGGGGCTGGATTGGCACTGGGATGGTCTTAGTGTCTCAGTCCGTGTGTACTAGACTGGAGCCTGGGGCCATGGGGGTTAGCCTGGTGCCAGGTTTCTCGGTGGCAGGCTTGGTGCTGGGTCTGCAGCAAAGTTGGTCAATCGCTTCACTCTCCTTTCCCTGTGTGGTGCATATCTCTCTCAGTGCTGGGCTGCCAGGGCTTAGAAGACGGGTGACTTCTTCCTACTATCTTCAATATGTCTTTTCTAATTTCTCTCCTATGCTCAGGGGCTGTAATTTCTCACTTAGAATTCTCATCTCATGTGCAGGAATTTTCATACATGGACAGTAGTTAAAATTGATGTATCTGTGGGGAACAAGCACTGGAAAGTCCTATTCTGCCATCTTTCTTTTGTCTTCTTTTGATTTTTTTATTTTAAAGATGTGGGGTACAATTCAGGTTTAGGTATACAAATGTTCATTATGCAGGTAACTGCCATCTTTCTTTTTTCTTTTTTTTTTGAGTTGGAGTCTCACTCTTGTCACCCAGGCTGGAGTGCAGCGGCACGCTCACGGCCACCATAGCCTCCACCTCCTGGACTTAGGCGATCCTTCCATCTCAGCCTTTCAAGTAGCTGGAAATACAGACGCATGCCCAGCTAGTTTTTGTGATTTATTGTAGAGACGAGGTCTCACCAAGTTGCCCAGGCTGGTCTTAAACCTGTGGGTTCAGGCAATCCTCTCTCCTCGGCCTCCCAAAGTGCTGGGATTACAACCCACTGCACTTGGCCCTGCCATCTTTCTAATGTCACTCTTCCTCCATTCTATGTAGCCTTTAAAACTTAATTGGATAATTTTGAGCATTTTATCATGTTATTAAATGTTGCTCATTTTTAGAAATCTGAAACATGTATAGGTAATATAACAAACGCTATATTTCCCCCAATTTAGAATTAACAACCATTAACAGTTTGAAATATTCACTCCAATATTTTTTTCTGTGGTATATTAAAAATTACATTTTCAAAAGAAAGTGAGGGAGTGAAGGGAAAGAAAACAAGAGGGGAAGGAGGAAAAATAAGGCAGACAAGACACTTCATACTCTCACATTAATAAAAAATTATCAAAAGAATGTAATAACAACAAAAAGCAATATATTTGCGGTATAACATTTTGACATTTTCTTATACCTAGAAATATTCTCCATTCATTCTAAGGCATGTGTAGTTTCAGGGGCTACATTACAGAGATATAGAGGAGTCGACTGGCTTTTAAGGTACAAGTGTTTTAATAACGCTCATGACAAATAATAGTGAAGAAAATGATATTCTTTTCCTCTTCTTCCTGACATTCCCCCTCTTTTTTAAAAAAAGTGTTTTGTGTTTCAGAAAGAAAATCCCTAAGAAGCTCATTGTATGGTGTCTAGGCCATAAACAATGGATTGGAAATAGAATACGTGAAGATCAATCCTGAATTTTAAAAAATTCAGTAAAATTACATCACAAGGTAGTGTACAAACATTTAAGCATATAAACAAGTGTAGACATACTTTGTTCCAAATGAGGAGATACATGGTGGCTCATGCCAGTTATCCCAGCACCTTGAAAGGCAGGAGGACTACTTGAGCCGAGGAATTCCAGATCAACTAGGCAACAGGGCAAGACCTCATCTCTACAAACACAAAAAGTTAGCTAGGTGTGGTAGCATGCACCTGTAGTCCCAGCTTCTTGGGCAGCCAAGACGAGAGGGTTGCCTGAGCCCAGAAGGGCAAGGCTTCAGTGAGTTGTGATTGTGCCACTGCACTCCAGCCTGGGTGAAAGAGTGAGACCCTGAACAAAAAGCCAAGCCAAACAAAGCAAAAACCCAAACTATTACTAATCATTGTTCTCGATATTTGACTCAAGGACCCTTTGCTCAGAATCAAATATCTGGAAGAGGGGTCAATAATTTGCATGTCTACCTAGCGTGACTGTATGTCCACCAGAGTTTGAGAACTTTAGTGTCTATCAAGCAAAGACTGGAAATTCCTAAAACCAACCAAAGTAACCAGCTTTACCTCAAACTAAAACACCAGCTCTCAGCACTAGGCCAAACATGCTTTATCTGACTTCATAGCACTTAACACCACGATACTGTATTATTTTGTCTCGTTTTGTTTTTGGTGATACATAACAAGTGTAGATATTTATGGCATACAGTATGATGTTTCAGTACATGCATGCATTATATAAAAATAAATTATCTTATTTCAGATATCCATCACCTCATACATTTATCATTTCTTTATGGTGGGAACATTAGAAATCCTATCTTGTAGCTATTTTGAAATAGCAGTATTGTTAACCATAGTCACTCTACCGTGCAACAGAACACCAGAAATAATTCCACATATCTAACTGAAACTTTGTACTTACTGGTCAGAATATATCTCGCCAGGTGCAGTGGCTCAAGCCTGTAATCCCAGCACTTTGGGAGGCTGAGGTAAGAGGATTGCCTGAGCCCACGGGTCAAGACAAGCCCGGGCAAATTGGCAAGACCTCATCTCTACAATAAGTAAAAAAATTAGCTAGGTGTGGTAGTGCATGCCTGTAGTTCCCGCTACTTGGAAGGCTGAGGTGGAAGGATCACCTGAGCCCAGTGGGTTGATGCTGGGGTGGCCGTGAGCATGCCACTGCACTCCAGCCTGGGCGACGGAGTGAGACTCCAACTCAAAATGTATAAATATAATTTTTGTTATATAGATATCCCCACTTCCTGCTCCTCTCCCCAGCTTCTGGTAACCACCATTTTACTCTTCACTTCTATGATAGCAACTTTTTTAGATTCCATATACATAGGTGATACCATGCAGTATTTGTCTTTCTGGGCCTGACTCATTTTATTTAATATAACATGTCCTCTAAATGCATCCTTGTTATAAATGACAGGATTTTGTTGTTTTTAATGGCTGAATAGTTATTACATTATGTGTACAGTATATATGACATATATACTGATAGAAACGTAGGTTTGTTCTATTATAACTATTGTAAATAGCCTTGCCATAAACAAAGGCTTGTAGATATCTCCTTGACATAAAGATTTCACTTCCTTTGGATACATGTGAGGGTGACACCCCCAAAATTAATTATTTATAAAAAATTGTGTATTTATTCTTACACGTTTACACTTCAGTCACCTTCAAAGTACTTCAGTGATGCAATACACCTATCAAGAAACTTTTAAACTCATCAATTTTGATGCCTTTCAGTGCTTCTGCCATTTTTCTGTTTTAACTTTTCCACATCAGCAAAACATTTCCCTTTGGTAACTTTTTTCAACTGGAGAAATAAACAAAACAAGTCACTCGTGGTGAGATAGGAGGGTGGGGTATGGGGGGCATGCCATTTTTGCTCAAAAACTGCTGAACACTCAGCACAGTATGGGCAGGTATGCTTGCAAATCACCCATCATGAAATGGGTCAACACATTGAAAGACTCTCAAAAAAAAAAAAAAAAAGGCACTGAAGTTGAATGCAGGCTTTTTTTTTAATTGTTATTATTTTTTTGAGTCGGAGTCTCACTCTGTCACCCAGACTGGAGTACAGTGGCCGCTCCCAGCCACTGCAGCCTCGACCTGCTGGGCTCCGGCGATCCTTCCGCCTCAGCCTTCCAAGTAGCCGGAATTACAGGCATGCGCTACCACACTCGGCTGTTTTTTTTTGTTTTTTATTGTAGAGATGAGGTCTCGCTGCCCAGGCAGCTGGCATACTGATGCCGATGGGTTCCTAGAACACTTACCTAGTGGGGGAAGCCGGTACTACAAGGGTCCCATCCTCCAAGAGATAATTCCAGGTTTTTTGGATCTCCACCATATACCCAGTAGTGTGATTATTGGATTATGTGATTGTCCTGTGTTCAACTTTTTTGAGGAACCTCCATACTGTTTTCTACAATGGCTAGACTAATTTACATGCCCACCCCAGTGTTATAAGTTCTGCTCACTCCACGTCCACATAACAGGGATAAATCTCAAGCTATAAATGGACTATGCAAGACATTTAATTTTCCTTTTCATTGGCTTAATTTCTATTCTGATGCCTCAATCCTTCCCGGGCAGTGGGCAATATTAATCTCGGATTTTAAGGGTTGCTCCTGCTTATCCTGGTATTTCAGCAACATTCTGAGAGGTTTATATAATTGCACAAAGACACACAATCTAATCCCCGAGGCAGAAAATAATTTACTGCTGACATTTGCACAATCCATCTGCATGCCTCTCCAAATCTTGTAGCTTTCTGATTCCACACTTCACTTAGGACACAGACATTTTTATGAAAGTTTTCTGAGTGTCCATGGCCGAGGTTCATAGACATCATAGGCTTTTCTCAGCGTCTCTGCAAGGAAGCTCTTACACTGACTCGCCTCTTTCCCTTAGCCCAGGAATATTTTTTCTGTCTATGAAGAAACACTTACTCTATTTATCTAATACTGATCAAGTTAACTTGCTTATGCCCCCAATCTATTTAGCAATTTTGTAGATTCTCCCAAAATTCAAGCTTATGAAAGATAAAACCAAAGAACTTCTCAGGCTATTTCAAGTTTCCTCTCATCTATACCACTCTTGTGAGGCAATGAGCTCTGTGATATGTGTTGAATGAAAGGGAAATATTTTCAAATATACAAGCTAACATATATTTGGAAACACTATTCCATCAAATAAAACATCTTGTATTAAGTATAAGCCACAAGGTTTTTAAAAAGTTCAAATCAAACAAATGTAAATGGTTTAAATTCTCCTGTAAGTCTCTCAGATGCTTACAAGAAGACATACCTTGAAAAATAAGGAAATATCAACAGATCATTAAGTAACAATTTTTAAAATGTTTACCAATGTGGAGAAATGCTTATAATACTTTATTTTGCAAGTATTATATAGATTTTTGAACATGGATATGTGTGTAAATATTAGTAGAGGGAGAGTGTGGAAGGGAGAGAGACAAAAACAGAAAATCACAAAGTAACAGAAGTTACAGTCATTTGATACATTCAGTATTTGATAAAATATCCACTTTTGCCCTTCAATTAGGCTTTTCTGGAGGAATGGAGTAGTGAGTGACCTGTCCAGATGAAAGTTGAGTAAAATATTTTTCAAGGATCACAAAGTCCTTTGTAATTATTATAAAAATGTAAAAAAAATAAATCAGTAAGTGTAATATAAGGGGAAAAACTATGTGCATTGTGAGAAATAAGAATGGTGGTGATTTATCTTCAGATTGGAACCTAGCTTATCTTGGGGTCTCAAGATGGTGTCTAAATGCTTTGTGCTTCTCATTTGTTGATTCACTTCCTACTTCTTTGTGCTTCCTTTTCATGGGTTTTTTCTTTGGTGGGATACATGTTTAAACTTTTGACAGAATCCAATCAGAATAGTAATCCTGTAAGCCAAATGGCAAATAGCACATGTAAATGAGATAATTCTGTAAAACCAATCAATATGTAACATATAGGTGTCCTATGGTAAAGCGTGTAACTCTTCCAAGTATTCCTCCAATGAGGAACCAGAAGAGGGATAAAAGTGCTGATTCTTCCTGCTTCGGTGTGCCTGCCCACCAGATACCTGATCTTACAAGACCATCATTAAAGTCTGACTTCTGCAGCACTCTACGTCTCTGTGTCCATCCTTTGATTTTGGACAGGTGAGGTTTAACTCAGACTCATAAAGCTGCTATTAACAAGTGCCCATGGGTTATTCCCATAATGACCTCATGATAATAAAAACTAAATTAAATCTTCAAGAAGAAAGTCAAAAATTATTTTAAAAACTTAAAACAAACCTGAATCATAATGAAAATAAAATCAAAAGTTTTAAAATAAAAGAGGAGGGGATTGTGAGAAATCGTGATTTATTGGCCTCAAGATGGTGTCTAATGCTTTGTGCTTCTTGTTTGTTGATTCACTTCCTGCTTCTCTGTGCTTCCTTTTCACAGGCTTTTTACTTTGGCGGACTACATGTCTAAACTTTTGGCAGAATCCAGTCAGAATAGTAATCCTGTAAGCCAATCGGCAAATAGGACATATAAATGAGATGATTCTGTAAAACTAATCAGCATGTAATATGTAGGTGCCCTATGGCAAAGCGTGGAACTCCTGCAAGTATTCCTCCAATGAGGAACCAGAAGAGGGATAAAAGGGCTGATTCTTCCTGCTTTGGTGTGCCTGCCCACCAGACATATTACAAGACTGTCATTAAAGTCTTGCTTCTGCTGCACTCCATGTCTCTGTGTCCATCCTTTGATTTTGGACAGGAAAGTTCGTTTCTCACATGCATCAAGACTGCAAGCTATCTTGAGCCAATCTCTCAAGAATGAATACCAAAAAGTCCTGACTGCAGAACATGACATAGGTGAAAGGGAGGAGACAGTGCAACCGTGAGTCGTGAGAGAAAATAATGATTTTAATTGGATCTTTTAAAATACACACTCAAATAATTAAAGATATGGCCATCCAATATTTGTTGATTGAGCCAGCAGTTAAAGGGTGACTAGGTATCAACAGGCTAATATTGACAGTGCATGAACCTTTAGTTTAGTTTAGCACAATGGTTATTACACTAAATTGGCATTTTTACACTAAATTGTATGTGCAGGCACATTGAAATGTTACACAGATAGATAAGCAATCAGAACACAACTGGCGGAGAGTGGGGAAATGGGGAAGACTAGGTCCTGGGATAGCAAACTTTCCCAATTTCTTCAGAGTATGGAGAATCAGTACCAGATATTTTGGTTTCAACCCTCCTAGCTCCCACCTCTCTCCCCTCTGAAAACACTTAAATATCTTCTTTATGTGCTTTAGCCTCAAAATCTATTCCAGTACTTCAAGGCTCACTACTCGTGTATACACGTGGAGATGGTGGGATTGTATAACATGAAATACAAACCAATAGTAGCAGAACTCATTATTTCAGCCAACTGCCTAACACCACTGAACTTGAAACATCTATTTGCAAAACCTGTAGTAGCCTGTAATAGCTAGATTGACACAAGTAATTCCATTTTGTAATCGATCTTCCATCTTAACCTAGAAATGACCCCCTTATGTAACCTTCCCGTAATCACACTGCACACCCATATTCCTGTTCCCCTCGGTGCTTGGAAACTCCCTAGTTGCAACTTCTGTATCTAATCTAACTGTCCAATGTTTTGCCAATAAAATGTAAATCAAACTGTACAGTTTATGTAATTTCTGCCTTTATATACCCAACTATTCACTCTGTTCGGGGCCGAGAGTTCTTTGGGACACTAGTCCACTCTCGGTCACCAGCTTTAATAAAGGACTTATAAATTCGACCCACTGCACGCTGGCATCTCCTTTCTCGCACTCCAGCTATAACAAACTCACCTCACTGCAGACCTCCATCTGCCTCCAGCTACTCTCCCACAGCTGTGGGTGCATAGGCACTACTTATGTGGGAGTAGAAGAAATGCTGTTTTATCTGTTGGCATATTGCACAGTCACAGTACTGAAAATATGTGTCTTTTGTGCCACCCTCCTTGACTTTTTGCCAGTTGCCAAGCTTTTCCCTCTTCCAAATTTCTATTGTGCTTTGGATTTCTTTTGATAGCTTTTACATATATTTTTTTTTACACATTTTATCTCAACTTGTGAGCAAATTCTTTGAGAACTGGCAAGTATCTAAAGACTTGGATAAAAGACATGGCATGAGATAGTACACCCAAATGACATACTTTGCTTTTGATTTACTTAAGAAAGATCAGGGAGCTACACAAAAGTGTCCAAAGGTCAAGCCTCTTCACCACAGTTGTCAACCTTGGCCGACTACAGTATTACACATCCATGTGAACACTTCTGGCACAAATAATACAACTCACCAAGTCACTTCTCCTAAATCACCATTTAATCAAGCGACTCTCCCGTTCAACAGAGTGCAGTGGCTTAAGTTGCCATGCCGTAATAAACTGAAATTTAACTTCTAATGACTTCTTCCTACCACTACAAACGGGGCTCCCACTTCTTCCCCATCACACACATCTCTGCACCCTACAACTTGGCTATCAGCTCTGCTTCATTGCCTGGACACCTAGAAATTTGAATCCCTTTGTTTATGCAAACCTTATTCTTGACAACTGCAGAATTCCAGGCACAGGCCAAACCCAACCAAACCCCTGTGCTAAGACACGCGACCAAACCCTGCCGGAGTTCTCGTGGCCTAACTCCCTGTGTCTGGGATGATCCCCGCCATACCTGAAGTGCCAGCCTGGGAAAACTGAACTACGGGACTGTGACCTAGTCAGCACACAAGACTGTCTACTGAAAAGGGCTTGCAATTGTAAATATGCCTGTCTGGCAACTCAGAAGTCTCAAGGACCCAAGAACCATTCCTTCAGCCTTCATCATCAAGGACAAGGTCTCTACCTCCCAGTGTCTTTGGGAGGATAAAACCTTTGGATAATGGTCAGCTGACACCACAGCTGGCCCAGTCTCCTTTACACTCAAAACAACCCTTTGTGCTCCACGTCTCAGACCCTCCTGAGTTCTCCCTTCCCCGCCCTCCCTTCAAATAGCCCAAATCCCCTCTGCACCAACCCCAATCGGGGGCTCAGCTCTTTCCCCTCCTGTCATGAGTGGCTGAACAAAGCCCGCGGTCACCGCTTGAACTCACGTACAGCCGCCTTTGCCCTAGACATCAACTCCCCAAGATCTACCGTGTGTTCCTCAACTTTGACAAAAACGACCCCAGTCCTGGTGCAAAACGGGCTCCCCTTCCGGCTACCTCCCAAGGCACTCCCTGCCTCCGGCGTGCAATCGGGAAGGCAGAGAACGTGGCCGAGCTTCACAAGGCCACGCCACATTCGGGGATACACTGAGAATTCGGCTGAAAACATAACCCGAGGCCGGGTTCGGGGGTCAGCACTTTGGGACGCCAAGACGAGTGGCTTGCCCGAGACCGCGGGTTCGAGACCAGCCCCGGCAACTTGGCGAGACCTCGTCTCTACCATAAATAAGAAATTGACGGGGTGTGGTGGCGGATGCCTGTGGTTGCAGCTACTTGGAAGGCTGAGGCAGAAGGATCGCCTGAGCCCAGCAGGTGCTGGGGTGGCCGTGAGCGTGCCACTGCCGACTCAAAAAAAAAAAAAAAGAAAAAAAAAAAAGCCTGACAACATACTCATCCCCCTCTATAACTCCGACGTCTGCAAAGGGACGGCCTCCGGGGCCTCCGTCTCCGCTTTCGCCGGTTAGGCTTTCTCCCCTCCCCGTCTTCCCACGCGCAGAGGGGCACGAAGGGACGCGGGCCGGGGTGCCCCCAACCCCGCCAGCCCCAGCCCGCAGAAGCCAGAACTGGAGGCAAGAACAACGGAACCACCGTCCGGCCAGCAGGAGACCCCGGGAGGACACGGGACCACCGACGCAGCCCCGGGAAAAAGAGTCTCGCTGAGGGGGCGGGACTTCCGGAGCCATTGGCGTCCCTGGGGGAAAGCCGGAGCGGCCCCGGCGAGAGCCCAGGGGCGCGCGGGAGCGCGAAGGGGCGGCGAATAGGGGACGTGGCTCAGCGAGGGTGGTCACCGCCGGGGAGCGGAAGACGGTTTCCGGGAGAGCGGGGCAAGTCTCCGGGGCAACAGAGAGCACACACGGGAAGCGGAAGTGGGGGGGTGCCGGGGAGCGGAAAAGCGGAAGAGGAAGTCGCCGCCGCGGCCTCCGGGGCTGGTTGTAGCGCTACCCTTGCAGTAAGTGTCCCCGGGCGATGGACTCGAGCGCTTCTCG